>NW_024426552.1:35706081-35767416 GCF_017311325.1 Ursus maritimus
GTTAGTTGGAATTCAATTCATCCACAGCTTAATAGCAAATGTGTAGAGCCAAACTGGGGCAAAATGGAATATAATGTGTAAGAACCCGAGCTGTAGACTCCAATAGATTTGTGTTTGGAACTTAGCTAAATAAAAAAACAACATTTTTTAAAAATGTTTTTTTAAAAAGAGGGAATAAGAAGAAGAGTTATGTCAATAGATGTCCTTCCAATTGAAAGAGAAATCAGGAATGGGGAACAGTGCTTCATAGTATTTTTAAAAATCTAAATGTTGAACAACTGCAAAGTGTGAAGCATTTCACAAAAAAAGGAACGTGAAATATGTGTCCTGATACTAAAAAGCAGCATCAAAGGGACCCAATTTCTCTAGATGAAGAAAAAAAATCATCAGCACTTATATGAAAAGCACAGGATCCAAACAGAAGCTGAGCAGAGAGACTTATAACGTAAGTATCTTCATCTTTTCCATGAGCTTTGTGAGGAAAGATTTGGAATACATTGTAATATCTATAATTTGATATAATCCTAAATTGATTGATATATTGTTTTATTTTTTATATGCAGATTTCTGTACTAGGAAAGTATTTATTATGTTTTTTTTTCTTCTTTTTTTGAATTAAAATGTGTCTTCAAAATGTCTTTACAGGCAGATATTTGTGTTATTTCAGCCTATATCTATTGCTGTAGTTTTTCAAACAGCACATATAGCATTTATGGAATGAAGCCTCAAGAAACACATTTTAAAAGTCAGGAAGAGCTTTCCACATGTAATAATCTGATTGTTTCAAGTATCTTCACTAACACAAATAATTTACACCATACCCACACTTTTTAAATATAAGTGAGATTTTGGCATCTTAGAAATTTGTACATACATTCTTATCTTTTGAAGTTTTCCTACTATATAGAAACTAAAGTAGTTTTCTTTGTGTAGAATGGGAGAAGATTAAAATTTTCAAAAGTATTGACTGTTATCTTTTATGGAAAAGTAGAATATTGGTATGTTGCTATAAATACTACCAGCCGTTTGCAGAAAGACTGTATTTAAAATAAAGAAATGAGAAGTTAAAATTGTGCTATTTATCCATTGCATTTACTATAGATTGAAAAGGATTTGTAAGTCAAAAGGAGCGAAATGAAAGCAAGAAAAGGTCAAAGAAAGTAACCAAGGTAGAATGCAGAATAGGTAAATGCACCCTTTGGGAAAAACACAACAGGAAAGGCAAAAAGATGATGGCACACATCTCAGTCTAGTTGTAGAGAATTCAGTGCCAGCTTAAGCTGTATGTTATGTAATTTGAATAGAGAAATTTCCATTGTGAAAATGTATTTAAGTGCCTCTCCTTTAGATAAGTGTTTGTTTCATCGATTATTGAGCCTAATAAAGGTAGTATCTAAATAGGGTTTGCTTGGCACGATGCTCATATTACAAGTATAAGTTCTGCCAGAACTCCTTTATTTTGTTTGTTTATTTATTTATTTATTTATTTATTTATTTATTTTTAGATAGAGAGAGAGTGAGTGAGCAGGGTTGGGATGGGGGCAGAGGGAGAGGGAGAAAGAGAATCCCAAGGAAGCTCCACACCCAGCGTGGAGCCCCACAGGAAGCTCAACTTCATGACCCTGAAACCATGACCTGAGCTGAAATCAAGTTGGGCACTCCACCAACTGTACCACCCAGGTGCCCCAGTGCCAGAACTTCTATCCCTATATCACAGGAAACAGTTTTCTTTAAATCTGGTTTAAGAGTGGCGGAGTGAAGAAAGTAAATTCAACAAAAGAAATAACATTTTATGTCATAATTGGGACTCAACAAGGATAGTAAAAGAATGAGCAAAGCAAAACCTTTTAGAGTTATGAAATTCATAATTTTCTATTTGCCCTATTTAAAGTGAGTACCATCCTTCAACTAAGATTTATTATGAGATATAGTAATGTCATGTTTCCCCAATTTATGTCTATTTGCTCATCCCAGATATATTTGTATCATACAAAGGTAGAGATAAATGCTATAATTACCATCACCAAATAGCTTATTTATTAATTCATGGAAAGCCCTTTTGCTGCTCAAAATCATTAATGTTTCTCCCGGTATTTCTCTGCTGCTAGGGACTCAGTGTTTCTCCTCATCTATTCATGCAAACTGCATTCATGTAAAATTGAAGTGCTAATAAGAGTGCTTTTCTGGACTATGTAGTAAACATAGTTGGCTAAATATATTTATGGCTTATAAATCTTTCTAGTATATTCCATGCTTTTACAAGCATTTGATAATAAATCTTATAAATGCTTCTGAAGTGATATCTTCAACTAATGTTATGGAAGTAAAAATTAATAATCTTACATCATACAATATATTTTCAAAGTTGTTTTATTTTCATAACTTCACTTAGCCTCTTCTTACCACACAATGATTTAGATAAGCAGTCAAGTAAAACTTTGCCCATTTAAAGACAGGAAAACTGAACACCTTAACAAGTTAAGTAAAAGGTTTGAAACCAAACTTTGGTAAATTGACACCCAAATGCCTTTCTGTTGTACCTTTTGGGAAAATATAATTAAAAATAAAATTTCCTTCCAACCCAGAAATCTTCTCCACAATGGTAGTAGAAAAAGAAAACACTTTTATTATTGAATAAGCATTAAGCCAGAACGTGATGGACATCACAGGCAATTTGCTAAGAGACTGAAAAGACATCTTGCTCCCTTGTATACCCAAACAGATACAACCCATTACATAAATGTTTCAAGACAAACAATAGCGAGTTATCAAGTAAGAGCATTGGACAACACTATTTGTCACAAATAGTTCATCCTAACTTTACTTGGTTATCTGTATTAACTTATCACCTTTTCCAGAGGAAAAATAAGCTTCTCGGCTCTTCATGAGAAAAAGTAGGTTTGGAGCAAGGTACCCACTGCTCAGGCTTCTACTTTCCCTCAGAAATTGGGAGAAGGGATGCTATCACCATGATTTTTACATTTCAAAGAGATGACTCCCAGGTTCTTGAGAAAGACATTCCTGGATCATAAAGCTGACAAAAGGTCAGCTAACAAAAGGCCTATCTAGTCATCAGAAGGATTTATACATATTTCAAAGACATGAGAAAGTACTTACAATTAAAAGTGTTCTAAGATAAATGCTTTAAAAGAAAAAAGGAAAGAGGGAGAAATCTCTTCTCCCATTTTCATCAGGGAGGGAGAACAAAGCCTCTCATTTTTAATTTGTATTTGTCTTTACATGCCTAGCAAATTTCCAACTCAAGGGAGTACAATTGACCAAGGGTCCTTGCTGCTGTTCTTTGGCTTCCCATAGGTGTCACCTGCCAGTGACTGAGACTCAAAGCAAAGATTCAAAAGTAGAGAAAGAGTGGCCCTTTGTTGGCTAATGTTGGCTCAAGAATTTTCCTGACAGTTTTGCCTAACATTCCTTAGACAACATGGCTGATTAGGACACTTCTGCTCAACATTTTCCTCTCTCTCTTTCATGAGGGGAAGACTTGCATCCTGCTTTCCCAGCCTTGCCTGCCACCGTCTCTATTTACTTTCAGGCATTTACCCAAATAAAATCATGTTTAGTGCCCTCTTGACATTTGTTTCTTAGAAGACCTAGACATACTATGGACATACCAAATAGTATAATCGCTGTGGAGTGGTATCATTCAGAATTACTAATACGCTTACACTTTAGCCCAACATTTTCACCTTTGGGTGTTTATCCTCCAAATGTGCCTGCACAAACCCAATATGATTTATGTACAAAGGTTAAACATCACCACAGTGTTAATGGGACAAGACTAGAAATAACACAAGGGAAAAAATTCAATGAAATAGTGTACACTCATAAAATGGAATGCAGTGTACCTATACAAAAGTTTGAGGCAGTTCTTGGTGTCTCTACATAGAAAGATCTACAGGACATATTTTTAAGAGAAGAAAGTGAGATGTAGAAGTGTGTTTATAGCATATGTGACTTTTTTCATGAACTTAAAGGAAGGTAATAAAAATATTTTTTCATATTTGCTTGTATTTGCATAATGAAACACTGGAAACCCACTTAGAAAAGTAATTATTTTAGGGAGTACAAGGAGAGAAATACGGTAGAAAAGGAAATGAGTATAATCTAGTGTTCTCAATGTGTATATTTTACTGACAATTGAGCCATGTAAGTATATTACCAAATAAAAAATTAAATTTAATAAAAATTAAATATATAAATATTTTTTGAACCATGTGTGCACTTAAGTCTTAAGTAGGAAAAATAATTATTACCTTATATTACTTTTGAAATGTTGTATTTTATTTTTATCCCTCCTCAGTTCACTAACTTGTGATAATGATCTGTTTGTTAGTTTAATAAATATTTATCAAATATCTACTAGTTATTAGGCACTATGATAAATTCTGGGATAGGTAAATAGGACAGATAAGATCCTTGTTCTCATGGAACTTATAATCTAATTTTTAAAAACAGAAGAAAAAGACAGCAATTTCCAAGTGAGGTAAATCCACCGAAAGAGATATACTGAGGAAAATGAAGTTTACAAGTAGGATTTACCCTACTTCTGGGGTTTAGTCAGGAAATGAATCAATTATTACAGCAGTGATAATTTAAATTATTGCTCTGTTATTGGCTATTTGAGAATTCTAAGCATGGGTAATACATTAAATTGTATAGATATATAGAGAGAGATCTATCTATATATATCTGAAAATTTCTGTATTAGGAAAGCTTACATGGAAAGGAGCAGAATGTCTTTGAAATCTACTTTAATTGGATTCAAGCAAGGCATGATCCAAAATTTTTATTTCTTAAGCTGAAATCTGAAGAGGCTGGCACTTCCTTTTTATGAAATAATAAAATTTCAGTTTCAGAACTTGCATAAATTAGTTTTCAAATAAATATCTGAATTCTCATAGCCATGTAGCATTTTAGTAGACAGTGTAATTAAATCGATATTTTGTATAAGTAAAATGTATATATATATTTTTAATTGCATTATATAAAACTTTATATATAAATTTCTTGAATATTGATTTATATAGATTCTCTTTTTTCATTTTGGGCATTTTTAAAATTATATTTTCACTTGAAAACAGTCAATTTAAAACTAATTAAAATTTAATTTTTATTATTTAAGACACATGAATTAAAAAGAGGTATAAAGTAAAAAGAATCATAATAAACAAACCCATTATGCAAACTACCCTGTTTAAGGGATAAGGCAGTCTCATTGTCTTTAATATGTTCTTTGTAATACTGTTTCCCCTATCGCTTCCCTTCTTTTCAGGGAGAATCTCTACCATGAATTTTGGATTTATTTTTCATTTGCTTTAGAAAATGTTATCATTCATTTTGAGTTTTTAAAAAATTCATGGTTTATTTCACATACTTTAAACTTTATTAAAATACAATTAAATTGTATATATTTAACTGAGACTTGCTTTTTTAGCACAACTGGAGATCCTTGAATTTTAGGTTTTCCCCTCTATGTTACTATAGGTAACTGGAGTTCATTCATGTGTACTGCTATGCGGTATTACACTGTATGGATATAACACAATTTATTTATCTATTCTGCTGATGGACATTTCATCTCCTATGAAGATATATATGCCTCTTGGAGTAGGTATACAGGAGGATCTTCCAGATAAATATTGCAGATTAGAATTTCTAGTCATTGTACATATATGGTCGTCAATTTATTGTGATAATGCCAACTAATTTTCCAAAGTGTTTGTACTAATTTGCATTTCTTCCTGCCAGCAATATATGAAAGTTGTCATCTCACATCATCACCAATATTTGATGTTTGAAGGCTATGAATTTTTGTGATAATGCTGTTACAAGTAAAATGGCATGACATATTGATTTTAGTTTGTATTTTCATATTGCTAATACAATTGAGCATATTTTTAATTGTTTTAATAATGATTCAGATTTCCCCTTCTGTCAAGTGTAGTTTGAATCTTCATGTTTTGTTTTATAATTTTTTGTTTTTCTATTGTTTGTAGGGTTTTTACTATACATTCTGAATACTCATCATTTTTACATATAGGAAATAATTTTTTCTAAATTAGAGATTCTTATTTTCACTTTTTATGGTCTTTTGATAAATGACAATTGATGTATGTAGTCATAGTACATAGTCAATGTTTTCTTTTGTTTGTGTTGTGCTGCCGTATCTTTTTTTTTCTATCCTTGGTTCACAAATATATCCCTCTGAAATTACTTCTAAAAGTTTTAAAATTTTATCTTTTACATTTGTCTTTATTCCACTTGGACTTGATTTTAATTTATACATTAATATTGGGGGAGAGACTTCATTTACATCTTTTCTCATTTGAATACTAAATTGACCAAATAACTTAATAATTATTTAGGTTATTTTGGTACAGTCTTGCCTTGGAGGGATAGGCCAAAGTTCCAGAGGTCTCCAGCATAGCAGACCTGCTAGGTGTATTTTACTTTACAACCTAACTTTTGAGGCAACTTTTCTGTTATTTTGTGTTATATTCACCATTTTGGTTTTTCAGTAGTTACCCTAGAAATTTTAATATGTTCAACTTATCAAAATCCCTATTAATATCGTCTGTTCCCTACTACTGAACACTTAAATCCCAATCACCTCCCCTGATTTATAGGCTAGTATTATCTATGTAAATCAATCTTTCTAAGACCACAATTCATTATCATTTTTTTGTCATAGTGTTTATTTTGATTTACACACTTAATAACTTAGCTTATTTTTTGGCATATTAGACTACATAATCTGGAATTATTTTTCTTCTGACTAAAACTTAACTTTGGGATTGTGTGAATGTCTGGAATCTTGGCCAGTTTTATTTTGCTGTTTGTCAATTCTTGGACTGTTGCTCTTCTGTGCTTTGTCTGCTTATGGGGTTTTTTTGTGTGTTTTTTTTTTTTTAATTTGTGAATTTGTTCATTTTCCTCCTTAAAAATGATTTGATCCTTGGGAAAGGATTCTTTCTGACAAGATTGTCTTTTGCTTTTATCAAAAGTTTAGGTGCAGTAAGAAAAGAAAAAAAAAAAGTCCTGAACCACTTTAAAATAGTTGCAATGTTTTGTTTGTTTCCCTTTAATCATCTGGTAATGTTATTTTGAATTTCATTCAGTTGTGAGAGCTAGCATGTGGTTGTAAATTATCAGGGAAGAAAGCAGACTAAGTCCCGCACCAACATTTCTGCACAAAACCACAGTAAAAACTGAAATTAATGGATAACATATTTAAATGTAGTTATTAGGTGCATTCCTGATATCACAGATAAATACACAATTCTCATGTCAAAACCTAAGTGAAAATGGGAAGCCAATGATGTAAGTGATCCCTGAAGCTATTCTTTTGCCCAACGGAGAGAGCTTCCACTTTGGTTTGTAGACTTCATATGTTTCTTACAGGAAACAGATAAAGTGCAAGGCTTGCTGTCAGTTTGGATCCTTCTAGAAACAGACATGAAGATAACATAACCAACTGTGAAAGATAAATAGGGGAGAGAGTAATAAGGAGAAGGAGCCTTCAGACAATGATTTAGGCCTAATGTCTTTGAAAGGAGAAAAAAGACAAGGATTGGATGGGAAGGGCATCAGGATGAAGTACAGAGCTCAAAGTCTTGGTCAGCCCTATGAAAAGCTCCAAGCAAAGATTTCCTGTTAGAAGGGTTCTGCATCAACCAAAGTGACTCTCCTATTTTCTTGTGTTCCAGCATTGGCTGAGAGAGCCAATGAAGAGCACAGTCTCTTATGAATATAGTGACTATCTGAAGGTATGGCAGCTGGAGGTTATCAGATAAATACAGTCCTTCCAGCAAATTCCTCTGATATTGTGTCTGAGCAGGGCACCTTTATGGTTACTGCACCTAACCAAGGTGAAGAGGCTATGACATAATATGAAATATATATTTGGTATCTGTCCCTAGTTCCTGACGCAGACTTCCTGAAACTCTGGTAATGCTTCTAAATCCTTTGGAATTTCCTATGTGATAGAGTGTTTTTTGTTCTAATGTGGGAATCCTTGGTGGATTCCTGGGTAGTTTCAGGATGCAGGCTGGTCACCAGAAGGATCAAGCCATGATTAGAAGTGTCAAACTATCAGTCCCCATCCCTACATCCTCTAGAGAAGAGAGAGGGAAGGGGGACTAAGTTAATAATTGATCATACCTATGTGATGAAGCCTCCATAAAAATCCCTAAGCTGTAGGGTTCAGAGAGCCTTCAGGCTAATGAACACATCCACATGTTGGGAGGGTGCTGCAACCCAATTCTACAGGATAGAAGTCCCTGTTCTTGAGATTCTTCTGGAGCTCCCCCTGTATACTTCTTTGGCTATTCATTTTTATCCTTTATAATATATTTTATAATAAAGTGGTAATAATAAATTGTTTCCCTGAGCTCTGTAAACTATCAAACCTGAGGAGGGAGTCATAAGAATTCCTGATTTGTTGGGGCACCTGGGTGGCTTAGTTGGTTAAGTGTCCAACTCTTGATTTCAGCTCAGGTCATGATCTCATGGGTTGTGAGATCGAGACCCATGTCCAGCTTTGTGTTCAGTGGGGAGTCTGCTCGAAGATCCACTCCCTCTCTACCCACCCAATGCACACATGCACTCTCTCTCTCTCTAAAACGAATAAATAAATATTTTAAAAAAAGAATTCCTGATTTGTAGCCAATTCAGACGTAAATGTGGATAACCTGGGGACCCACTACTTGTGATTGGTGTCTGAGGTGCGACAGTCTGAAGCTTTAACCTGTGGGGTCTGCACACTGATTCTGGGTAGTTAATATCAGCACTGAATTAAATTATAGGATATCTAGTTGGTGTCTGTAGAAAATTGGAGCATTTCTTGGTGTGGAAAACCTACATATTTTGTGTCTGAAGTGTTTCCAGGAGAGAAACAATTCTCTTTTACAGTCAAAATATACCCCATAAACCTGGGATTCCCCAGAAAATACATTGTCTCTGTAAGGATGATTTAGGAATTATATCCCCCCCACCCCACTATGGAAATGAGTAAATGTCTGGATTCTTGTCATTGAGTGGAGGACAGAATGTAATTCTAAAACAAGCAGAATTCTTCATTATATTTATAACCAAGTGTCATTTTATATATACACAAGTTTGTTTTTTTTTGTTTTTGGACAAACATTATTCCTTTTTCATGATGTCATAATGAGGTCATACATTATGGTTGCATATTCATTTGAAAAGGTTGTAAGCTTCCAGAAGGTGGGGACAGTAGCATTGAATTTCTCCCATTATCTTCCTGGTTCTGGACCCAGAGCAGATGTACAATAAATGACTTAGGTGAGGAACCTGGATCATTTGTGCCAGAAGGAACAGTGGTGTTTGGGGGAAGGGTCATGGCTGAATGCCCTTGTGAATTTTGCTTATCCTGGGCAAGGGATGTTAGAATAATTGTAAGATATGAAGAAATTCCTTCCCACTCTGGAAATCTGGGATATTTTATGTACAGAGACAGGGATCCCAATGGGTGAGTTATAACTAGAGAAAAAGTACTGAATGTGGTTGAGGACAACCATTTCTCTTTCTTCTATGGGAGGAAATTACGGTCGTTACCTGAGATTTTGTAGTCATGAATAGAGTACTGATAGATTCTCAAGTATCTCAGATTTTCCTATAATTGTATTAGGGAGTATAGGAAGTATACAATTATAATGTTATAGAGAAAACAAACATAAAGACCATGACTCTGGATCCAGACTGCCTGGCTTCATATCCCAACTCAGCTTTGCCTAGCTGTATAACTTGGAGCAGTCCCTTACCATAAGATACTATTTCCTTATCTGTACAATGGGAACACCAACAAATCTCACCTAATACAGTCATCAACAATATTAATGAGTTAGTATAGATAAATAGATCATATCTTGGCACAATATTAACATATTAATATTATCTCTGCTTTCTTAGCTGGAAGTCGAGGGAAAGGGAATATGCTATTCTCTTTTAATGTTCCACAGCCCTAAAGGCTGTGACATAATAATAGTAACAATAGCAATGGTAATAAAATTTATTAACATCTTATATGTCAGTCATTGTGATTTTATATTTATTATCTCATTCCCTCATCACAGTGGGGATAGTAATATCCATATGTCCATTTTACAGACAAAGAAACTGATTAAAGAGACTTATTACCTTGCTTAAAATCAAACAAATAATAAGCAATGAAGTTAAATTCCAGCTCGGTCTAATTTCTGAGTACTCTTTTAAAACCAGTTATGCTGTCTTAAAAAGAGCAGAATTTGATAAAAACAGACATTGAATAGATGAAAGAACAAATGAATTTTCAAAAAAAAAAACACACCATCATCTCTTTTCACAATAAATTTACTTTATGGGTATGTTTAGTAATGATAATGACTTCACATTCATTTCGGCACTGGTAAATGTGGTTTTTTTTTAATTTCAGTTATCTTTTACAGGTACTGCAGAGCAATGGTCTCCATAAGGCAAAATAAAATGTGGTGCCCTGGTATCTGTTTCTTTAATTGAGCTTTTAAAATATATATCATTTGAATGAAATTATAATGATTTCATTAACCTATTTTGCCCTTTCTCAAATATGATGACTATAAATGTGATAGGAAATTAAAACTGCCCATTGCTGGAGGACAGCAATCAAGCTAGATTGACCAATAATGCTTACATGCCTGTCTGGCAACTTTTTCCCTCTAGATAGTAATGCTGAAGGTAGCAGATCATTATAAATATCTGTTTGTCTATTTATGAAAAAAATTAAATCATGAAAACTCAGGTTCAAAATTTTAATCAGTTTTACAGAAGGAAATCTCTAATTTTTATTTCTTAGGGATTTCCACTTTAATAGTAATGATAAAATATTCTGGCTTATTTTGTTATAAGGAAGTGATGGATATACATTCAGTGATTTTCAATGTCAAGCTTAAAATGCATTCCCAAATATCAAATGTTTTATTGTGAAATAATTTTAAAATTAAGGAGAAAAAGACACTGTTAAGCTCTCATGGGTGTGTAGATTCATTCGCTGGATACCATACAAGCCAGCTGCTATCTGAGATATAAGGACTTGCAGATTTAGTCATTATCTCATCTTTAAAAGTGAAGAAGTATTGATAGATATACTGGCATATGGATATCACAGAGAAAAAAAAAACAAATAAGTAATGTGATACTGGAAAGAAGGAAAATAAAGTAGCAATCAAATAAAGGTTCTAGAGATTCACCGCATTGTATAGGGGAATGCAACAAAATATCCCCACTGCCATTCTCCCTCTCTCTCTGTCTCTCTCTCTCTCTCTCTCTCTCTCTCACACACACTCTCTTACACTCGCACTCTGGTTTGTGACCTGTGGTTTTAAAGAAAAGATATCTAATGTTGTTGGATGCTGGTACAGAAACCCCATGTATACGTGTAGCTTTATAGGAATAGAGATCACAGAGAACTATACATCAGAAAATAAAAAAAATTCTTTCCAAAAAGACGTTGAACATTCTATTTATCCTATATATATGTGACTATGTAACTCACCCTGAAGGCCACCTTTTCAAATAATTACTTATTTTTTGCCCTTGCTCTCCAACATCATTCACTCATTTTTAACCCATTTGAGAAAAAATACTAAACTTAATGAAACATTTCTCAAAACAGCTAGCACAAATGACAAAGAAAGTAGTTAGAATATTGAGATTGGCTTATATTTTGTGTGTTGAAAGAATTTTGAGCTTGTTTGCAAATAGGTAGTCTCTATACACTTTGTGTGAACATGATCTAAATATGACCTTGAGTCCTACTTCTTATTTAAATGATTTATTATTTTTTAAGGACTGAAAAATAAATTACCTCTTTGTCTTCTTCCAGCAAAAATAATTCTGCTCTGAATTGGTATGGTGTCTTCTTTGTCAAACCACACATAAATACGCAGAGACCTTGGTTTTTGGTGAAGAGGGGACTTGAGATTTGATGTATAAATCAATAGTTTACCCTCTTTTTTGGTCTTTCCTGGCACTTTGATTCCCTTCATATTTTAATATGCATTACATTCTAATTAACAGTCTGCCTCAAAACCAGATCGAAAATTTCTTGTATATAAGAAGGGACTTTTATTTTCTCTGTAATACCATTAATAATTAGAACTGCTGTTTGAAAATAGCAGGAACAGACAAAAAATTATCCATTGATATAAGGTTTGAAGACATCTTTCCATAGAATGCTTATTACAAATAATAGAAACACAGGACTTACCAAGAAGTCCATTAATTTGACAGAGTCAAATTATAAAAATTATAATTACCTGTATTTTGAGTGACAGGACCAGGTGTCTAGAACATCAAGGAAGATGCTGTTTTCTCCTCATTTTCTCCTGTAACAACTTGAGGCACAGTTTTGGAATAAGACATGTTAATTCTGGCAATGACAGTCCAGTCTCTAATTCTCTTACAAATGTTGGTGCTTTCATTCCCAGTGTCCAGTACATTTCCTCAGGTCCCTACATTGGCAATAATTAAAATACATATCTCTGTAATCCCCATTTCAAAGAAGCAAACTCAGCAAATCACAATTTTTCTTTTTGAAGAATAACTTACTTTATGTTTGTCAGGAAAAAAAAACAATAAATACAAACTTTTTGTATTAACACATGATTGATTAATAACCTTAAACCCTTTCTGTTTCTTTGTATTGGAAAATAGGGTACATGCTAACCATAATAAATTTTTTCTTGGTGAAATTCCAAGCACTGCTTTGTATTATAAATAATTTTATGCAAGTAGATGTAGAACTTTTTGTTTTTCTTTCCTTAATCACCTCCAAGTTCAGGGAGTTGTGCTCAGAAATGTATTTGCAATATTGCTTCCGTCTCAACCACTTCTCTGCTAGGGTTTATTCTCCAAATAACCCCTTTCCCTCTAGAAGGTTCCCTACCAGCCACAGGAAACCCTGTGGTTTCCAAATTTGCCTCGTTCTAAGACTTTTACACCAGCCTTCCTTTCAGCTCTCATCTTTCCAATGACTTTCCTTTCTTTCCAATCTCATCCCAAGCCTTTCATGAAATACCTTTCACTTAATTCACCAAACAACTGTAGAAAAGTTTGGTGATCTCAAGTCACTGAAAGCCCAGAAACCCGTTCATGGCACACAGAAGCCTATATACATGGATATGACTTCAAAGTAAAAAGTTTAGGTAGGGGCGCCTGGGTGGCACAGCGGTTAGGCGTCTGCCTTCGGCTCAGGGAGTGATCCCGGCCTTGTGGGATCGAGCCCCACATCAGGCTCTTCCGCTATGAGCCTGCTTCTTCCTCTCCCACTCCCCCTGCTTGTGTTCCCTCTCTCGCTGGCTGTCTCTATCTCTGTCAAATAAATAAATAAAATCTTTAAAAAAAAAAAAAGTTTAGGTAGTTCGTCAATGAGGAATAGATATGTAAGAATGCATATTAAATATACAGAGACAAAGATAAAAAGTATAGAATAGAGGGGCACCTGGGTGGCTCGGTGGTTAAGCATCTGCCTTCAGCTCAGGGCGTGGTCCCAGAGTCCTGGGATCAAGCCCCACATCAGGCTCCTCTGCTGGGAGGCTGCTTCTTCCTCTCCCACTTCCCCTGCTTGTGTTCCCTCTCTCACTGGCTCTCTCTCTCTCTGTCAAATAAATAAATAAAATATTTTAAAAATATGTATGTAGAATAGAGATATACTATAGATAGAATAGAGATACATTATATAGATTGTATGTACTATATATAGAGAAAAAGATACATGTGCCAGTAGGAATATATTTGAAAAGTATAAACAGGCATACTCTTCCTTTAGTTTTTAGATTTTGTTTTGTTCTTGTTTAAAACAATTTTAATAGTGCCCATTGTTCACAAGAGTGTGAAAAAAGCGACACTCATGTTTAACGGCTGGTTTGAAAAAATTGTTCAAATTTTTCCATATACAATTTAGCAATATAAATACCAATATAAATTAGAAGCCATCAAACTGTGCAAATTATTAAATGTAACAATTAGACTTTTAGGGACTCATCACAGGAAGCATTTACAACTGTGTTCATGTTCACCTCAAGTATACTTAACACAACATTTTTATAGTAGTGAAATGTTGACAGTGATGTAAATACCTAACACAGAAATTATTAAATTAATTATACACACATACACACACACACATACATATATACTAGAAAAATATATAGCCATTATAATGGCATAATAGAAGACTATCAAATGATTGGGAAACTGCTCATGATCTATAAAATGACAAAGGGTCCTTAAATTATATATATAACAAGATATATATATGTGTGTGTGTACATGTATGTGTGTATACACACATATGTATATATACAAAATCAAAACTGGAATGAAGCCCACAAAAATGTTAATAACTTATCCCTGGGGTACTATAGATTTTATTCTTTTTTTTTTTTTCAGTAAGAACATTTAAATTCTACTCTCTCAGCAACTTTCAATTATATAACATGTTACTGATTATAGTCACTATGTTTTATATTAGATCCTCAGACCCTATTTATCTTATAGCTGAGTTTGTGCCCTTTAACCAAGCTCTCCCTATTTTCCCTACCCTTCAGTCTCTGGCAACCGCTTTTCTACTCTCTGTTTCTATGAGTTTTGTGGTTTTGGGTTTTGTGGTTTTCTGTTTGTTTTGTTTTTAGATTTCACATATACTCAATACCATGCAGTACTTGATTGGTCTGGCTTATTTTAGTTAGCATAATCCCTCAATATCCATGTGTCTTAAGTGGCAGAATTTCCTTCCTTCTCTTGGCTGAGTAATATTTCATTGTGTAGGTGATATATATATATATATAGTCACATCTTTTTTTTTAATCCATTTATCCATTAAGGGACACTTAGGTTGTTTCCGTATCTTGGCTCTTGTGAATAATGCTTCAGTGAACATAGGAATACAGATACCTTTTTGGTATTCTGTTTTCATTTCCTTTGGATATGTACCAAGAAGTGGGATTGCTGAATCATATGGTAGTTCTATTTTTAACTTTTAATGGAAACTCCGTACTAGTTTCCACAGTGGCTATAGATAATTTTTATAAGTGGACATCATATTACTAAATATATGAATTCTTTGTTGAATGAATGCATGAATTAACAAAGAAGTGATGGAATAATTGAATGAACAATAAATGTACAGGGTTAATTATGTTTATATCCCCTGATCTGTGCTTATTACCCTCTCCCCTTTATTCACTCCTGAATACAGAGGTCTTCTATTGCTCCATGTCTCTCATGATTACCATAATGCTGGGATGGTGAGATGGAAAATCGATGCCTATTTGTAAGTTGGACCTCCCTCTACATTAAGAAGTTGTGCCTATATTATACCTATATATTTTACACCATTTACATCTATTGTCATAAATTGCATTTTCCCCAGTTTTCATCATTTTCCCTTAATACTCTTCTAATCATTATTATTTATTTTATTTTTATAATGACTTTACTTCTCTGGTTAGTCCTTCTAATGATGATTCTGTCTTCTAGCACAGTACTTTTCTACCTAGTGGTGGTAAAGGACAAATATCAATAATTACATAAAATACAATAAGAACCACTAGAAAGAAATGTTAAAAAAAGAAATATGAAATACAAACCCAAGCTTTTTATATTTCATTCTAAAGGTATAAAATGCATTTCCGTAAATATCAAACATAAAAACAAGAAAAATAATTATAAAATCTGTAAACTTTGAGAGACTATGGACTCTGGGAAACAAACTGAGGGCTTCAGAGGGGAGGGGGGGCGGAAATGGGATAGGCTGGTGATGGGTATTAAGGAGGGCACGTATTGCATGGTGCACTGGGTGTTATACGCAAGTAATGAATCATGGAACTTTTCATCAAAAACTAGGGATGTACTGTATGGTGACTAACATAATATAAAAAAAATTATTTTAAAAAATCGGTAAACTTTGTTCAGCAAAAGAATCACATAATTATGCTTATATTTTTGTGCTTCTCTAGCTATACCAAAAAGTTATGAAGTAGATTCTGCATTTTGTTTACACTTTGAGAAAATACTAGCTAGATTCACATATGAAGTTCTTTTTTTTTATTTTTAAGATTTTATTTATTTATTTGACAGAGAGAGAGACAGCCAGCGAGAGAGGGAACACAGGCAGGGGGAGTGGGAGAGGAAGAAGCAGGCTCCCAACAGAGGAGCCTGATGTGGGGCTCAATCCCAGAATGCCGGGATCACGCCCTGAGCTGAAGGCAGAGGCTTAACGACTGAGCCACCCAGGCGCCCCCAACATATGAAGTTCTTAATATCTATCTCTCACATGTAGTCATAAATGACTTTGATTCAATAATGTGCTAAATAAAGTGTAAAGTATGCTTGGATTTTTTTAAGGCTAAGGGAATGGGCTAGTATGTCTCTCTCTCTCTCTCAAGGATGCTAACTAGAAATTCATATATTGGGTCCAAAAGGGCATGGCAAATGTGAATCCTGTTAAAGTGTGCAGTCTATTAGGTGACTGGCAACACTACATAGTTTAGCTGTAAGCAATCTGTCTGGGTTAAAGAGAACCTAAACAATGAGGTGCCTGGGTGGCTCAGTCAGTTAAACAACCGACTGTTGATTTTGGCTCAGGTTGTAATCTCAGGGTCATGAGACCAAGCCACATGGCAGGCTCCTCTCAGTGAGGAGTCTGCTTGAGATTCTCACCCTCTCCCTCTGCCCCTCCCCCTGCTCACTCTCACACACTCTCTCTCTTTCTAAATAAATAAAATCTAAAAAAAAAAAAAACAAAACAGAATCTAAACAGGAATTTGGGGACAGGTACAAAACATGGTCCTCAAATGATATGAAACTATGGGTGACTTAATAAAGTGGCAAAAACCTAGCCAAGAAGGATCTAGTTTTTTTGTTTTCTGTTTTTTGGGTGTTTTTTTTGTTTGTTTGTTTGTTTGTTTGTTTTTTTGTGGTCGGGGGGAAACGAGAGGAAATCACAATGAAAACTGTGACCTACAGAGAAAAATTGATCAATATGGGAAAAGTTAAATGGACAGACTGCAACTTCATGGACACATATGTCCCAGGATGTCATTCTTGTATGTCAACTATTGAGTTTGAAAAGTACAGACCTAGAGATCTTAATAGACTCACAGATTTAGTGTTCCCAGGGGAATAAGAAGGCTGAGTCAGGCAAAGCTGACAATAAGGAAGATTAATAACTATTTTTTCATGGAAATCTTGATAGATTTCTTTGAAGCTCAGTGTTTTCACC
Source organism: Ursus maritimus (assembly GCF_017311325.1). Lineage (NCBI taxonomy): Eukaryota > Metazoa > Chordata > Mammalia > Carnivora > Ursidae > Ursus > Ursus maritimus. The sequence goes on from NW_024426552.1 coordinate 35,723,360, forward strand.
TGCCAAATGGTAATTAAGATAACTGTCCTTCCAGCCTGGAAGATTATTATAAACATCAAACAACTCATGTGAAAGATCATGTAAGCAGTTGTTTGCATGTGTGTGTATGTGACATTATTATGATTATTTATTTTTATTACTGAGCCATCTGATTCTCAAGCACTTCATAGTTAGTGTGTGTTCCCTGGTCTCCTCCATTCCTGGTTCCCTTAGGCAGAATACTGTATATATTTTAACCAGAAGTTTCTTTTCATTCCAAAAAGACTGCTTTACTTTGACCTAGTTCTACTGCCTCCCTTAGTTGTTTAAAATCTTTTTTAGGGGCGCCTGGGTGGCACAGCGGTTAAGCGTCTGCCTTCGGCTCAGGGCGTGATCCCGGCGTTACGGGATCGAGCCCCACATCAGGCTCCTCTGCTATGAGCCTGCTTCTTCCTCTCCCACTCCCCCTGCTTGTGTTCCCTCTCTCGCTGGCTGTCTCTATCTCTGTCGAATAAATAAATAAAATCTTTAAAAAAAAATCTTTTTTAATATCTTCATCCTCAAGATCATCAATTTCTGTTTTATACATATACAGCTTCTTTGATATTTCTAAGTACAATACTTTCCTAGTTTTGCTTTATAAGTGGTGTTTTATTCTCCTATGCTGTCATGTACTTCACCACATCCTTTTCAAAATTTCCCTTTTTTTTTTCCTTCAAAATTTTTTTATCTTCAGGAAAGCACTCCTATTCCCTCATTCTCTCACATGAGCTGGTGAAATTTGAAATTTGTTCCCCAAAGTATCGTTACAGTTCACTTTGAAACATGAAGATACAATAATAAATTGAATAGGTCTCCTTTAAACAGGTCTGTAACCCTCTATTAAGTTGTTCCTGTGTTTCCAATGGAACCTGAAAAAGCTCCAGCCAGAAGTGTCACATACTTGTGGGGGGACCACATAGAACTAAGGCACACACGCAAAAACTATCACTGGAAGCCATTTACTCAGCCTTGCTCTATTTTCTAATAGTGGATTTAGCCTTAATTTCTTCATTTGCTTTCCTTTTCCATGTTTTATTTTATCTTGCACCATATTCCTCGCTATAGAGTGCAAACCAGTAGTTCTCCTTGAGTCATTCTCTGCATTGTCACTTCCTAGTCACTTCCTAGTACCACTTTTGCCTCAGGTAGCACATTTATGGTTTCGCTACTTTGATCTGTTTAACTGTACTTCATACAGCTCTCTGGACAACTCTCTTCATATCTGTCTACATCCTGTGCTCCTCCTATAACTCAAAAAGCAGTGTCATCTGTGTTAAATAAAACTCATTTTTGACTATATATTAGAATCCCAGTTTCACTTGTGTATTTTACTTTCCTGGAAGTGCCTAAGAATCTCCTTGTAAAAGAATCTCCAGACCATACACACAGACAGAAGCTAGAAAAGCAGGCTTGTCTCATTTCTCTGGCACCTTGCATTATACACCCTTCACACACATTCCCCCACCACTGCATATGGGCTGCTGATGGGGTTGCTGGGAAATGTCTTCACATATTTCAGCAATGTTCAGACAGATGGTCTTAAAGAGAAACTGTTTGTGTTGTTGTTTTCCTGATCAAACATTTGCTTCATTGAAATAAAATTAATGTTCTTCCCACTTTGCTCTTAAAGCATGATATCTCTTCAAATTCCTCAACCCAGCAGCTTTTTTCCTTGCTACCATGGTGCCTATCATATGTTTTATGCTATGCTTAGAAAACTCTCGAAATCAATGTCTATTTTCACAGTCTATAACTTTTAATACATGTCTTTGGCTTCTTAAAAAATTACCAAATCGAGATTCTACTTGCAATGACCATTTTTAAATATTGTAGTAAATAATATGTAAAATATGCTTAATTTAACCACATTTCTTTACTTTCTTCTTTGAACTTATGTCTTGAACTTGTGATCATTTCCAATAAATCACTTGTTTATTCTTTTGTTGGCACCTTGCATCAGCTCAGATTCTTTCTTCTTTCCTGTTCCTGTTCCTGAAGTTGCTTTATGAAAATTGTTCCCATTATTTAGGGAGTGCAAGTATTGCCATTGTTTTTCTTTAGTGCCAACTTAACCTGCACCTTTTTTTTTTTCTTTTACTCTCCATCCTCTGTCTTTCTCTGCACAACCTCAGATGTCTGTGGGAAGTATCTTTGTTCTTCTCTGAGTTTCTTTCTTCTCTCATCACCCTATCTTTACAGACCTGTTCTTTCCAAATGGATTACTGCTTCCAAGTCCTCACCCTGATTTTCGCAGTCTGTGTGCTCCTTTAAATATTTCTGCAGCTATTTTGCTCTTTAAAGCTGTTGGCTTGATTCCTTTCCTGAGGAATTTTTTATATCATTTTTAAAAATATGAGCCACCACTTTATGACATCTGGAAAGGTGAACAGGGAATCTCTATTCTTGATTATCCCTCTTATATTTTAAAAAATTTCTTCTTGTTCTTATAGGGACATTCTCAGCCTCCAAATACCTCTGCCAAATTTCTCAGCTGTTGAGAAATTAATTTCAGCTATTACCATAGCAGGATCAGAAAAACTAACATCTTTCACATTGCATTATAGAGCCTCTATTTTTCCTTGTTTAAAAATACTATCAGCTCCTCTCGTTTTTCCAGGGATCTTTTTGGTGATACAACTGTAATTGTGTATCTAAGTAAGTATCCCTCAATCTCATTTTACAGATTGGCTTACACTTTTGACTTTATTGCCAAGAATTTTGGAGTTTGAAAGACCTCTAGCCCCTTATGAACTGCATGATTCCATGACTCAATTTTCTCTTGGAGAAATGGAGATATTACTACCTGTCATTTTTGTTTACTGTTGTAGACTGTGCTGTTGCTACATGTCAGATGTTTTTACATGTGAAATTTTGGGCAGGATACTTAAATCTCTGACCTTTATTTTCCTTATCTTGAAAATGAAAATAATACTTCATTTACAGAAATGGTGTATATATTTGCAATAATGATTATAAAGCACCTGATACTCAATAATTGACAATATTAGTGATGGTTTCCATTATCATAATTCACCTTTTAAAGTTTATTCTATCCCTAAAGCATTATTTTCTTTTTTTTTAAATGATTTTTTATTATATTGTGTTAGTCACCATACAGTACATCCCCGGATTCCGATGTAAAGTTCGATGCTTCATTAGTTGCGTATAACACCCAGTGCACCATGCAATACGTGCCCTCCTTACTACCCATCACCGGTCTATCCCAGTCCCTCTGAGGCCCTCAGTTTGTTTCTCATAGTCCATAGTCTCTCATGTTTCATTCCCCCTTCTGATTACCCACCCCTTCTTTATCCCTTTCTTCCCCTACCGATCATCCTAGTTCTTATGTTCTATAGATGAGAGAAATCATATGATAATTGTCTTTCTCTGCTTGACTTATTTCACTTAGCATTATCTCCTCCAGTGCCGTCCATGTTGCAGCAAATGTTGAGAACTCGTTCTTTCTGATAGCTGAGTAATATTCCATTGTATATATGGACCACAGCTTCTTAATCCATTCATCTGTTGAAGGGCATCTCGGCTCCTTCCACGATTTAGCTATTGTGGACAATGCTGCTATGAACATTGGGGTGCATATGGCCCTTCTCTTCACTACATCTGTATCTTTGGGGTAAACACCCAGTAGTGCAATGGCTGGATCATAGGGTAGCTCAATTTTTAACTTTTTAAGGGACCTCCACACTGTTTTCCAGAGTGGCTGTACCAACTTGCATTCCCACCAACAATGTAGGAGGGATCCCCTTTCTCCACATCCTCTCCAAAAATTGTTGTTTCTTGCCTAATGATTTTGAACATTTTTTCATGTGTCTGTTAGCCATTTGTATGTCTTCATTGGAAAAGTGTCTGTTCATATCTTCTGCCCATTTTTTGATTTGTTTATTTGTTTCTCGTGTATTGAGTTTGAGAAGTTCTTTGTAGATCTTGGATACCAGTCCTTTATCTGTAGTGTCATTTGCAAATATCTTCTCCCATTCCGTGGGCTGCCTCTTAGTTTTTCTGACTGTTTCCTTGGATGTGCAGAAACTTTTAATCTTGATGAAGTCCCATAAATTCATTTTATCTTTTGTTTCTCTTGCCTTTGGAGATGTGTCATGAAAAAGGTTGCTTTGGCCGATGTCAAGAGATTGCTGCCTATGTTCTCCTATAGAATTTTGATGGATTCCTGTCTCACATCGAGGTCTTTCATCCATTTGGAGTTTATTTTTGTGTATGGTGTGAGATAGTGGTCAAGTTTCATTCTTTTGCATGTAGCTGTCCAATTTTCCCAGCACCATTTATTGAAGAGACTGTCTTTTTCCCACCGGATGTTTTTTCCTGCTTTATCAAATATTAGTTGCCCAAAGAGCCGAGGGTCCATTTCTGGGCTCTCTATTCTGTTCCATTGGTCTATGTGTCTGTTTTTGTGCCAGTACCATGCTGTCTTTGTGATTACAGCTTTGTAGTACAGCTCGAAATCCGGCATTGTGATGCCCCCAGCTTTGTTTTTCCTTTTCAACAGTTCCTTGGAAATTCGGGGCATTTTCTGGTTCCATACAAATTTAAGGACTCTCTGTTCCAGTTCTTTGAAAAATGTCCTCGGTATTTTGATCGGGATAGCATTGAAAGTGTAGATTGCTCTGGGTAGCATGGACATTTTAACTATGTTAATTCTTCCGATCCATGAGCATGGAATATTTTTCCATCTTCTTGTGTCTTCTTCAATGTTTTTCAAGAGCGATTTATAGTTTATAGAATATAGATCCTTTACGTCAATTCCAAGGTAACGTTATGGTTTTTGGTGCTATTGTAAATGGGATGGATTCCCTAATTTCTCTTTCTTCAGTCTCACTGTTGGTGTATAGAAATGCAACTGATTTCTGAGCATTGATTTTGTATCCCGCCACATTACTGAATTGCTCTATAACTTCTAATAGTTTGGGAGTGGATTCTTTTGGGTTTTCCATATAGAGTATCATGTCATCTAAAGCATTATTTTCTGAGACAGTTAAAATTATCTCCTAGCATCAGTTCTTTTTTAACATGGTGATTTATTATGTGACTTAAAAATGTTTGTACTTGTTTTAAATGGGAGGTAAATTTACTTTAACTTATAATGCTTATTTTTCTCTCTCCATTTCTCATTTCCAGTCATACATTATACAGTTTGAATGTCATGTCTGGCACATCCATAATATTCACTTCAGCACAGGCGGACCAGTGCACAGAGCCCTGAATAGAGACCCTTAACATTCTATGCATCCCCCTCCATAGATGCGATGTTGAATTTTTGGACTAATGTATAGTTTTTTTTTTTTTTTAATTCCAGTTTCCACAAACTTTTTTCTTCTTTTATGTGACATTTACCAAGTGCCCTAACCATGCCAGGCAATATGCTAACCACTGGGAATACAAAAGTGAAGCTAGGGGCGCCTGGGTGGCACAGCGGTTAAGCGTCTGCCTTCGGCTCAGGGCGTGATCCTGGCGTGATGAGATGGAGCCCCACATCAGGCTCTTCTGCTATGAGCCTGCTTCTTCCTCTCCCACTCCCCCTGCTTGTGTTCCCTCTCTCGCTGGCTGTCTCTATCTCTGTTGAATAAATAAATAAAATCTAAAAACAAAAAAACAAAAAAACAAAAAAAAACAAAAAAAAGTGAAGCTAATATCCTTGCTCAAACGATTTCATAAACCAGTGGAAGGTAGACCCACGTGAAACACATCATTACAGTACAAAGTGATTTTACTGTATTTTTTGAGAATCTCTTTGATCTCCTAGTTTTCATTCTACTTTTAATTCTTCTCAAGTCTATCTTTTAACTCCTCTTCAAATCTTATGTTAATTCTTACTTTTTTCTAGGACTGTATTAAAATTAAAAGGAGCCTTAGTTTTCTCCTCCCCTACTCAGCTTTAATTTATAACAGAAATCCTTACTTTCTGTCCCAGTAGATCATCTCTAAAAAAAAATTATGCAACTTTTCAAATAAAAAAAAAATAAAGGGTATGATGCAATCTCATATATGCACTAAATAAATCCAATAATTATAATTATTTTGTTAAATATGCTTCATTCATCCATATCCTAGATATTAAAATATTTTACCCTTAAATACATTTTTGTTTTTCTGATAAAAAGTGTATTTTCAAAACTCTAATCCCATTACCCATCTAAAAAATTAGCAACAGTTAATCATTCCAGTCATATACTCTTCATTATAAAATCCATTCTTTATATGGATTAGTGGTATAAAACAACAGCCAAGTCTTATGTTCATGCACTTCTGGGTCAAGAAATTGAGCAGTGCTTAGCTGGGTGATTCTTTTGCTCCGTGTGATTATTTAGCACTATGCCTGTCCACATTCAGGAAGAGGAGATGTATACCCTAATTCTCATGGGAAGAGTGTCTGATAAATTTGAGGACATGTCTTGAAACCACGTCAGTCTTTAATATTATATAATACTAATTCCATATTTCAAATTTTCTCAATTGTCTAAAAATGTCCTTTGATACTTGGTGTTCAAATCAGGCTGCTTACAAGATATCTATATCATATTTGGTTATTATTTTCTTTAGTATCGTTTAATTTTTTTAAAAAAAGGCTCTTTTTTATGGTATTGACTTGTTGACAAAATCTGATCAATTATTTTATAAAATGACCCACATTAGTTCTTTGTGGTATCATTTAATTTTATAGCTCCAACTCCTATATTTCCTATAAACTAGAAGTAAAATCTGAAGGTTTATTAGATTTACCTTCAGCATTTGTCAGGATGTATACAGTATCCTATCAAGACACACAATAATGGTTGCCCATTATTAGTGGTTGATAAATTACTTCAGGAAGTGGCAATTTGTTCTCTCTGTTGCAAATTGGTGATTTTTTGTTTTTCATCTTGAAATCAATAAATAACACTTGGGGTGATGATTTTACTCTTTAGGAATAAATACACCTATCAACCTCTCACAAAATGTTTTTAAAATACTTTGATAATTCTTGATACAATCATTACAGTAGTGGTGGTAAAATGATGAATTTCTAATTTTATCCTGCATATGTATTAACTAGAATTCATACATAATTTTTTTTTCTTATCAACCAGGATTATTTAGTAATATAAAGTACATTTTCTAGAGAAAAGAAAAGAAAATGCTTATTTTTTTCCTTTTATTACTGATTTTTTTACATAAATTATTGCTGCGTTCAATGTCCTCAATAATGATAATGGAAGTTTTTCTTGTTTTGGCTTCTTAGCTTTTTGAGAAACATTTTTAACAGCATGAATATAAAAAATATTTTTAATATTTTAAATTAATTATGTTATTATTTTCTCCGATCTTTAAATTGCCCCCTCTTTGGCAGTGGAATCTTCCTAAGGTTGTCAACTGTGACTTTTGGGAATGACTACATTACTTTTTTGTAGCTTCCTTGATTTTTAGCATAGCAAACTATTCTATGTTAATTTTGTACATTTTTCTTATCTAAACCTGAAATAAGCTATTTTTTTTCTAAGCAGCCTTAATAACTTTTAGTGAGAATATTTACCATGCTATGTGCATATGGGTGCTCAGAGCCATTAAGTTGATACAGCTTCTAGGACTTTTCAGCAGACAGAGCTGGGGAATTTTTTTAAAAACAAAAATACTATGAATTCATACTTAATATCAATTTTAATATTATGGGGGCGCCTGGGTGGCTCAGTCGTTAGGCGTCTGCCTTCGGCTCAGGGCGTGATCCCGGAGTTCTGGGATCGAGCCCCATGTTAGGCTCTTCCGCTGGGAGCCTGCTTCTTCCTCTCCCACTCCCCCTGCTTGTGTTCCCTCTCTCGCTGCCTGTCTCTCTCTCTGTCAAATAAATAAAATCTTTAAAAAAAAATTTAATATTATGTAATTTTTAACTTTTTGAAATTTTATATTTGTATCTCTCTTCTCTTACACTGAAAATTCTAAAATGATTAACTTTCCATTTGCTTTATTCTATAATATACATAAAGCAAATTTTAAATAACCATACTGATACTCTAACTAAGGCAATGCAAGTGAATAAAATTAAAGTACTTTAGGTTTTCCTTGTGTGTAAACATTTCCTTTAAGGAACTACAGCCAAAATACTATGTTCTGAATCTTACTGGAATGATTTGTCTGTCTGGTTATATCACTGGCATAATATGTCCATGTTTTTCTTAGTTTGTCTTTGATTTTTCAGACATGCATTTTTATGTACACTTATTTGTAATATATAATAAGTTTGTATGTTTTAAGTCAGAATTAATAACTATTCACTCGGAAAGTCTTTCATCACAATTCCCTCCCTCTGTTCTCTGCCTTCCTGTATAAATAAACATTTTTCTTAGTTTTTGTTTTGACTTTTCAGTATTTCGTTTGTTTGGTTTTAGTTTTGCCTTTGTTTTTTTACAAATATAAATACAATTATTATATTATATGCAATATTTTTCTTGTTTTTCCCCTTGTAGACTTAAGACAAAACTGTATATTCCTTCAGGAAATCTTTGTTAAAAGATTTAAAATTATTCACTTTCCAAAGAAACAAAATACACAAATGAATAATGGTTAATATAATCATGAATTTAATAAGTTCAAGACAGAAGTTACTTGATGTTGTAACTGAGAATAATGGATGGTGGGATACTTAAAAAGGATATTCTAGGAAAGTATCCAGAGTGATGTGACATTAATCTTGTAAGTTGAAGGATGAGAAGAATCCAATTGTATAAGAATCAGAGGAAAGGATGAGTATGGCACATTCTAGGAACTAAAAACAGACCAGGGAATTGGAAATTAGTAGCAAAGAAGAAATGAGTTTAAGTTGGAGGTTGGGAAAAATATGAAGAGAACTTGTATGCCAAGAAAATGAACTTTTATTTTATTTAAAATACAATAGAAAGCCACAAAATGGTGAGGGCAGAGAAGTGACATGATCTCATTGACATTTTAAAATAGTCACTTTGGGGGCGCCTGGGTGGCTCAGTTGGTTAAGCGTCCAACTCTTGGTTTGGGCTCAGGTCATGTTCTCAGGGTCCTGAGGTCAAGTGCAACCTCTTCCGTTTTACCCATAACTTGCTAATTTCTGTATTCTTCCTAGCTAGTTTGATTTGCCAGCATAGTGCTAAAAAGTACATCTGTCCTCTGAATGCTTCAATCTCTTCGAAACCTTTTCTGATACAAAGACATAGTCAGTCTCTCCTTTGATATGTCTCTACATTATTTACCATTATTACAGCACCTACACTTTCCTTTTGTGTTATATGTTTATATAGCAGTTTTCCTATGAATCCATGAGTCTGGAAGTTTTTAAAATAAATATATAAATAAATAAATGGAGATGTTAAAATAAATCTTCACAGACATTCAGTTTTTTTTTAATTGTATTTTTTGAATGTATTCCCATAAAAATATTTAGTGGGAAGTAATTCAGTTCTTTTGGATGTTATACCCTATTCTTTCACCAAATTCTAATTAACTTTAATGTTTTTTATCAACCCACCTTCATGAAATCATTCTGAGAACCATTATCCCTTTGGTTTCTGTAACATTTTTTAGAACAATTCTTTTTCCATTTTGCCTTACTGTAAAGTTATTAGTGTGTGTGATTGTGTGTGTATCATATTCCCTACTAGTAAGTAAACTCCCTGAAGATAAGAACTGCTTGTCTTTTATTCTATTATATGCATGATAATGAGTCTGTTCTTCTCTTTAGCCCTTATCACTTTCCTTGTTTTCTCCTGTTCTATTAATTGAACTAACTGTATTATTTGATCAAGGTAACCTTAGTCTTCTCCTGACTGAACTTTTGACAATTTTTTTCCCTGGTTTTAGGCATCGGACCTCACTTTTCTTAGAGCATTTACTTGATAAAACTTTCGATTGTAAATTCTACCTATGCCCCTTTAAGATGTAAATCATTTCTCAGCCTCCTGCCAATTTTAAAACCCAGAAATGTCTTTCTCAAAGACCTAGGAGTCATCCCTTTAAAATGTAGTCATCAAGAAAGATTGCACTCCTATCTCCTCTTCTCTGTGGAGGGTAGGAGCCTAATGTTAGCAAACACAGTCTAGCTTAATTACATTGACCAATGCCCTCTTAAAATCCTCCAGTACTATATGCTGGCTAACTGAACATAATAAAAACAAAATTAAATTAAATTATTAAATTAAATTAGATTAAATTATTAAATTAAATTAAATTAAATTAAATTAAATTAAATTAAATTAAAAAAAGAACATCATTGATAAAGCAGGAAAATTTATCAATTAAAAAAGAAATCCTCCAGTATTCTTCCATTAGATCACATCAATGCTTAAACCCTCCTGTCTTTTGTTTCAGTAGAGTTGAGTTCAGGTTCTCTCTCCTATTACAGTAGTCTTGAATAAAGTCTTCCTTGCTGATTTATCTCTAATGCAATTATTCTTTGACATATCCCTCTTTTAATTGTTCACTTGAAGATGACTATCTTCCTCTCAGTGGCTATTGCTGGAATAGGCAGACATAGTGAAGGACAAAATTGAGTCAAGTGCATTCAAACTCCAGAAAATCTCCTATTCTTTCTTTAGCTTATCAGGTTTACATGAACAAGCAGCTTTTGAATAATGTGTGCCTATACCACGGGTGTAATGGTTCCTTTCTCTCTTCCACTTATGCTTTTGACGGCTTTACTGAAGTTTACACGGTCACCAGGTTTTGCCAAAAAAAAAATGTGCTACACCATGGGTGGAATGGTGTTTCTTTCCTCTTATACTTGTCTATTTGTCACTTTGATTTTGGGTCATCTACTGTTGTAAAGTAGAAATTTCTGGTGGCCATATGGACTCCATTCTGGATGTACCACACTTCTTTGAGACTTTTAGATAAAGTTAAGATGGAGATAGCAAGGTTTATATCTTTATTTAGTAGATGAGAATGCAGTAAAGAAAACCTAAGTAAATGACTTGGCCAAAGTAGAGCCTTGTGTGTTTCATTCTACATCTTTAAACCATAGTAATTCTCTGTACCTTTTGATAGAGACACTACTGACAACAGAGCTCCCTACAGCCTAACATGATTTTCGGAGAAAAGTGGTTCAAACTTCCTTCAGGAAAAACAAATTGCTAAGTCTAAAAACACTATAATGACATTTAATGGCATTGATGCAAATGACTGATTTTTAAATTCCAATGTATTTGCTTTAAAATACTGAAAATCAGGATACCTTTGAAATGGATCCATCATTTACTTAATCCTTAATGAAGACTAATAATAACACAGTGGAAGAAAAATAACACAAAATTGCCTAAAAACTGCAGGGTGTCTCTGTTGTTCTTGCTTTGTTTTTGATTGTGAACAGAATAGGAACAAACAGATGCAGATTGGAGCACCAGAACAATGTCCAGCCATAGCAACAAGAAATAAATAAATACCCCCCCACACACAAACAGACTAGAAACGATTTTAGTAATAAATAATGTTAAAGAAATAATGACAAAAATTATTCTGTAACTGTGTATTATTGAGTGTAAATTGCCTATATAAAAGTAGAGTGAGAGAACAGTGGGTCTTCAAAGTTAAATTTTAAAAATTCCCTCTTTAGGTCATCCCAGCTACTTAGATAATCCTGATATATGATGAGCTTATCAAATGAAGTGCTTTTCTCATCTCTGGAAAAACTATATAACAAATGCTTTTTCTGACACTTGTACCATTAGGGGTGTTTCTTTGCTGCAGTTAGACCAAAGGAACACACTTTTCTACTAGTTTTGCTTTGTTTTCTTGTTTCTGTATGTGTGTAGATATATATATGTATGTTGTTTCTGTGTGTGTGTATTTTGTATATTTTTTTTCATAAAAATTTCGTAAAAAATTAAAAGTGTGATTCAGTAATTTCATGCTTGGCTGTATATACATATACATATATATAGGTAATGCATTCATAGACATAGTAGTTGGATTATTTTTAGGCTATAACCATTCCTTTTACCACCTGCATGGAAGTAGGAGTATGCTTCTCCTTTCCACTGGTGCTGGTTTTGACCAGGTAGGTAGCTTTTTGGTCTCATGGTGGGTGGACTATATTTCTCTTCCCTAGATTTTAGACTTGGTCATATCACATGCTTTGGCCAATGAAATATTAACCCGTGTGAGACTAGCAAAGACTAAAAACATGCATGCATGTTGAGGTACTCATTTTTGTACTTCTGGTATTATCATGGGCAGAAAATGTCTTGGATGACCTACTCATCCAGGAAAGATAAGAAATAGGTGAAACATACCTGGATCCAACATGTAGCTTAGACTCAAACCCAAATCAGCCCAGCCTAGATTAATTGTGCTTCAGCCAATCCACAGGTGCCTGAAATAGAATAAATGACAATCGTTTAAAGCTGTTAAGTTTTGGGGCTGTTTATATGCAGCTAATTGATACAAAAATGTACAAAAATCAAATGCAACAATGATGAGTAATTCTCCTGACTACTCCATTTTCTAATCACCCAAATCCTTGCCCAGAAAGTAAATACTATTATCAATTATTTACATATCCCTCAGATATCCTATGCATATATGAGCAACAATATGCTTTTATAGACACATATTTCAAAAAAATCCATTTTTACATACACTATTCTATATCTTGACTCTTTTAATTTAATAAACCTTTAGGATTTCATAAATTATAATAATGAATTACCATTTATAGAGTACCTAATAGGTGCCAAGACATTTTTATGGATTATTTTATTAATATTAATAGTAGTTTTATGAAATTGCTTTTATTACCCTCATTTGACAATTAACAAAATGAGGTTTAAAAACATTTTTATATTTTCCAAGTTTACTCAATAAATGACAGAATCAAGAATAGAGCCCTGATCTGGCAGATCTCAAATCCTTGCATTTAATCACGTATAAACTAGTTCTATAACTAAGTACAAAATGGAAAGATAAAGATTCCTAAGTGAAACATAAAGATGCCTCCATTTTTGTTTTCTTCATATAGAAGGTAGATTATTTAGCTGTCCTGCTTTTTGGTATATGAAGTAACGTGACCCTATGTGTGTCAGCATGATGGTGTAGGATGTGTTTATAGAGAATGACTCTTTTCTCTATTTAAAATTGTTTTTTATGGGGCTGAAGGAAGAACCCCAACTCCCCTGCTTTTCTTTTTTTTTTTTTTTGTCACTGCACTCACATGATTCACCAAATATCATTGTATAAAACATTGGCTTAGTGATATATATATTTGTAATCAAACACAAAGACACATACACACACAAATGTACAATACTCAGGTGTTTCAGAGTCTAAAACTACTATCAAGTTAGATATAAAAAATAAAAATACAATATTTATGCTCAAAACTTTAACAGCAGAAAACATAAAAATATTTCAGTTACTGGTCAAGAACAGTAGGAGACTTCCTATCTTATAAAAGAAAGAACTTTAAAAATTTTTTCTAAATTTTTTTATTTTCCAAATAAACAACTTCTGTTTGCTTTCAAATTTTAATTATTGCCAAGTCACATTAACTGGGAGAAGATTTAGATTCAAGCACGTTTACATGATCTTTGAATAAATAATTAACAAAACAGAAGATAAACTAACAAACACAAAGTCTAGGTATAATGTGCCAACACTGTGGGATAAACTGGTATTTAAAAACAATACAGTTTAGAGGTATTCTAAAATATATGTGAATGTATTAGGCTAAGTAAACTTAAAACACAATTAAAAATCTGTCTAAATCTATTTCCCCCAGAGTGGAGATTTTATAACAACTGTTTAATTACATACATCTTCACAACTTATTAATATTATTAAATGTAAAGAAACAGCATATTGTTGTTAACACTCAAAAAGTTTTTTTCTTTTTTAAGAGCATATTCCACTTTTAGGAATAGTTAATAAATAGTTGTGCATGTGTGTTTTTTTTAACATACAGTGTAATATCAGTTTCAGTTTCAGGTATAGAACACTTGAAAGTTTTAAAAATTCATGAAACAATGGGTAGGGAAATTTTCTATGAAGTAAATATTTGACAATTACATATTAAATTCATTAGAGTTTCACATAATTATGGGGTTTATTTATGATTTAAAGCTGATATCAAATTATTCTTCTTAGGAAAACAGTGGAGATTTCATAAAAATTTAAAAGTGTGATTCAGTAATTTCATGCTTGGCTATATATCAAAAGGAAATGAAATCACTATCTTGAAAAGATATCTGCATTCCTATGTTCACTGAAGCATTATTTACACTGGTCAAGACATAGAAACAATTTGTGTCCATCAATGGACGAGTAGATAAAGAAAATGTGGTGTACATATACAATGAAATATTATTCAGCCATAAAAAAGAAGGAAATTCTGGGATGGCTCAGTTGGTTAAGCCTGTGCCTTCACCTTGGGTCATGATCCCAGGGTCCTGGGATCGAGTCCCCCATTGGACTCCTGCTCAGCGGGGAGCCTGCTTCTTCCTCTGCCTGTCACTCCCCTAGCTTGTGCTCTCTCTCTCTCTCTCTGACAAATAAATAAAATCTTTTTTTTTTTGAAGATTTTATTTATTTATTCAACAGAGATAGAGACAGCCAGTGAGAGAGGGAACACAAGCAGGGGGAGTGGGAGAGGAAGAAGCAGGCTCATAGCGGAGGAGCCTGATGTGGGGCTCGATCCCATAACCCAGGATCACGCCCTGAGCCGAAGGCAGATGCTTAACCGCTGTGCCACCCAGGCGCCCCTCTCAGACAAATAAATAAAATAGAAGAAGAAGAAGAAGAAGAAGAAGAAGAAGAAGAAGAAGAAGAAGAAGAAGAAGAAGAAGAGGAGGAGGAGGAAGAAAAAGAAGAAGAAAATTCTGTCACTTGCAACAACATGGATGAACCTGCTTAGGAGGACATTATACTCAGTGAAATAAGTCAGACAGAGAAAGACAAATACTATATGATCTCACTTATATGTGGAATCTAAAACAAGCAGACAAACAAACAAAAAACAGAAACAAGATAGATTAATGATTGCCCAGGGGTGGAGAATGGGGGAAATGAAGGAAATGGCTGAAGACAGTCAAGGCACGCAAACTGCGGTTATAAGATGAGTAAATGCTGGAGATGCAACGTACAGCATAGTGGCTATAGTTAACCGTACTGTATTGTATATTTGAAAGTTACTAAAAGAGTAGATTTTTTAAGTTCTCACACAAAAAAAAGAAAAAAAAGTTGTAACTATGTGAGGTGATAGGTGTGTTAGCTAAGCTTATTGTGGAAATCATTTTGCAATGTATGCATATATAAAATCACCACATTGTATAACTTATACTTACACAATGTTGTATCAATTACATGTCTCAATAAAGTGGAGGATTTCCTTTCTTGGATTTCCTCTCTGAGACATGAGGAGAAAATTTATTTTGTTCAAACCAATAAGCTAAAGTTGAGTATATACTATATGATAGGTTCAGGGAAATTTAAATGTTAAAAAAATTAATATGAGGCAAATGAAGCAAGGTTTAAAAAATGGACTGTAACATATGTAATCCAAATGTAAGCTGAAGAAATCCAGCCTGTGAAGATGGATAAAATATCTGAAAGATCTACGCCACTAATTATGAAAAGTTTAACCTTTTTCCAGTATTTTATAAATTCACAGCTTACTTATGTTTTCATTGTCACCAATGCTTCAGAGTTCGCTCTCCTAAATTTTCACTTTATGGATTGGCTTCCTTCATTAATGTGTGCTTTCTTTTTCATGTCCTATTAAACTAGACATGACAATTAGTCACTTCTCCTTATTTGAATACCTTAATGCATTGCCTAATCACTTGCATACATGAAATTCATGTGTACAAGCTATTTGATTGAATTTTGTTGGAGAAAAATGGGGCTGATATCATGCTGATGCAAACTTAATTGGAAAATTAGACATAAAATTCAGTCAGTCCCTCTCTTCTTGCTGCGAACCCCAGACATTGCATCTTAGCAAATTTACCACCCCCCCAAATGGTACAATTTTTAAAGTTGTAACAGTATTTTAGGTATTTAATGTTCTCCGACTCCTGATAATAACTCTTCCCCAAGGGAACTGATACCATTTTAGGTGGTAAAGAACAAAATGTCATTAGACAGTACTAACCAAAAGTATTAATTAGCATTACATCCCATCATGAGAAATTCATTTCTTTCAATATTTGCTTTGAAATCAAGAAGAAATGATCAATTTGTGGTTATCATGTCTTTAACATTTTCTACCATTAGCTGATACCCCTAAAAACAAAAGAAAAAAAAGCCTCAGAAGAGGGCTCCTGAAGACAAATGAATCTAGTAAAACTGATTTTTTATTGTTTTTGTTTGAGTTTATTTCCGTTTGAGGCAACTAAAATTTTGTTTTCAAATGAAAGTATTTTACTTAAAAGTGAGTCAATTTATAAACTGTTAGTTAAATAACAATATAGGATGTATGAGTTCATAGTAGAAATTGTAAAAGTTCATGAAATACTAACTATTGGGGACCACTTGCCTGAACAAGGACAGTTTGCTTTTTTTTACGGAAATTCGGCATCCATCTGCTAAGTTAATTTTTCATCCACCTACACTTACATGATGTGATTTAAAATAAGGTTTGCTCGGGGTTTTAAAAACCAAGTATTGGAAAAAACACAGTGAAGTACACAATGGTCATCATTTGATAAAAGGAAATGTGCCATTTCACTAGGAATGTTGAAACTTTAACTTTTGCTAATTCTACAAACAATGAATTCTACAAATTCATTGCATCATTCTTTTGAAATGGCATTGGACAACATCATATATGACATCTTCAACAACAGATTGACACAAACAATGAACATTTTATATAGGTTTTTAAATGTCGGCTCAATAAAAATTGGGTGCACATTACTTTTATTTGGGGGGGCACATTCTTTTTTTTTTTTTTTTAAGATTTTACTTATTTATTTGACAGAGGCAGAGAGCCAGCGAGAGACAGAACACAAGCAGGGGGAGTGGGAGAGGAAGAAGCAGGCTCCTAGCGGAGGAGTCTGATGTGGGGCTCGACCCCAGAACGCTGGGATCACACCCTGAGCCGAAGGCAGACACTTAACGACTGCGCCACCCAGGCACCCCTGTGGGGGGGGGGCACATTCTTAACACAACTATGCTAAGCCTAAATTTGAGTGAGATAAACTAATGAGGTTCAGAAATGTAACTATTTGAACCTGTACCTTAATACATGATATAGCATATAAAACCTAGAAATGAATTGTTAATGAATAAATAACCTCAAGTATCAGTTGCCTTAATGTGTTGTTTCAGAAATAAGAATTAAAAACTGAATCCTTTGTATTCCATATTATAACATACTATATATATATATATATATATATATATATATATATATATACACACACACACATATATATAAAACATTACATACTATAACATGTATTCACTGAAGGGAATACACAAATCTATAGTCAATGAAAGGGAGGTGGCTTTGAAAATAAAGAAAGCAAACATGTTTTTTTCACTAAATGGGGATCATGGTAGTACCACACAAAGTCAGTTTCAGGGTCCTATGGAGAAGATAAAACATTTTAAGAAACAGGATAAATATCTGTTCTAGACCTCAACTCACTAAGCCATAAATCATAGGAAAGATATTTTTGGTCTAGAAAACTCTCAGGACTGCTAATAATAGTGGATTCTTAATAAAATAATGATGATGATGATGATAGTAATAATAGTAATAATAATAAAAGAGAAAAAAACACCCTGTTATAGGCTCCTTTGGGTTGTCAGATTTAATGAAGCATGGCCGTGTGATAGGTCCACCAAAGGGAGTCAGATGCAAAATATTTCTTCAAGAATGAATTGACTTTCTAAATAGAACCATTTAAACTTGCACGTTTAAAAATTGCTAAAAACAATTATTTAAGTTTTGATATAGATGGTGTTAACTTCAGATAAAGAATGTAAAAAATAGAATTTTACTTGGTAAGTAGGCAATTTTCTTTATGTCCCTAGTATTTCCTAGATAACTATTTCTAGACACCATCAAGTAAATCCAACACAGTTTCAGCTGAGTGTGCAAACATATCTAATATTTTTTGGTTCAAACACAGTTTCAGGTCCTTGAGGTAAAGGGCAAATATTTGAAGGTAACTAGGGATGGGGTGGAGTCACTTAGCATGATGAACCCCCTGTTGAAGATGAAGAATCAGAGAGTAGAGCTCAGGTTGATATCCCTGTTGGCTTTAGCTGCCGATGTCCTCCTTATCTGTTCTCTTGGCACAGGTCATTCCTACTGGTAGTTCTGTTGATGGTACATTTGCTTATACTTTTACAGAGAATGAATGTTTTCGTGAAAATAGAGTTTTACTTTTCTTTTCATGATTGAACTTTTTTGCCCTCCCAATTGGATTCCTGATACTTATCTGACCTTTGCTTTTCAAGTTATCAATGAATATGTTGCTCTGAGAATCAGAAATTTGTACATACTTTTCATGATTCACAAAAAAAACCCATGAGATTCTTGATGAGCTCAAGGGTCCTCTTGTTTCTAAGTGTCATGTGACAGCAGCATTCTTGCTGTAATGTTTACACTCATGGGAGATCTGAAGTAGCAGTTAAAGAAAGATTAAATTGTTTGCAAATTAGACCAAAATGTTTTGTGAATGTTGAATTAACCTAACATAAATGATTAAATATAGAAAAATTGATGTGAATTTACTTGAAAATATCTAGATTATCTGTGTCAGGATTAGTAGTTCAAAAACATAAAAATAGGTTCAAAGCAAAAATAAAATCTACTTTTTAGAAATACTTTTAAATATTTTATTTATTTGAGAGAGAGAGAGAGAGAGATGAGCATGAGCAAGGGGAGGGGCAGAGAGAGAGAGGGAGAAGCAGACTCCCCATTGAGCGGGGAGCCTGACATGGGGCTGGTTCCCAGGAGCCTGAGATCATGACCTGAGTCCAAGTCAGATACGTAAGTGACTGAGCCATCCAGGTGCCACCAAACCTGCTTTTTAAATTTAATTTCCTATTTGAATCATCTATTAAAGCCTAAACATTTATTTTTGGCATAATTTGTAAAGCTGCTGAAGTCAAACTTCAGTCTGAAAATAATACATTAGTATCTCCTTATCTGAGTGTCCCGAAACTTCTTCAGTCATGGGACACTTAAATTTATTTCATTTTGTCTTTCTATTACCAACTTGGTTCTTAAGAGTTAAAGTCAGTCTCTTGTCAGATTTGTCATCCTGTATCTTACAATCACTTTCTTGACTTTGTTTTTTTAATTCCTCATCCTCAATTGAAAAAAATATATTTGTGGTGAATGCAAATGTAAATTTTTACTAGAATGCATTAATATCCAATTTCCTTCAATTCACATCCAAATTCTTGGCTTTTCTTCTCCGAAGTTCCTGGAGAATGATGATCCTGGATCTCCAAGTTATAATGAATGGTGGTAGTAGAAATGGCTTGAACAGAATGGTGAAAACTTCACTATAAATTAATAACTTGTGTCTATTATCTAATCACAAGTTGGTGTGATGACTATGTTCCTGTTGGAGGTGAGGAAATAATTGTGTGAAGCAGGAAAGAACTAGCAAATTCCTTCATTACATAAGGTAAAGGTCTTTTCAACAATATCAAAAGCAGGGATACTATTTAAAATCCACATAGGATTAAACAGAGGAAGATGGTGACTTTGTTCCTAGCAGTGTAAGCTTACATATTGTCCTGGGACATGAACTCTGTGTGATCCTCCATGCTTCCATTTATAGTCTGATACAGGCAAAATTAAACTCATTCAGAGACATCATATTGATCATACCATTGTTCATCTATTCCTTTAAACTCTGAAAGTATAACCAGAGTGAGATTTGCAGGCTACAGGAAGCCTATGAATGTAATTTTATTTTTGTTTTGTTTTCCACTCTCTAATAGAGATTTTTGTTTTGTGAATGAATTCAGTTTCAAATTTGACTGAGCCATAACGAAGGCTAAAATGCATACCCTTTAAACTGGATGGATTCCTTTATTCCAAGGGTAAAAAGGAGTTAATGGTAATAGGCTTCAGGGAGACTAAGGCAAAGAGGCTTGTTTTTGATCTAAAGAACATATAACACAAAACTTTGTACACTAAAGGCCACCTATCTTTGTATCCATGAAATAAGCAACAGTATAGGCAAGAACCTAACTTAAATTGCAGAGGCAAGGAAGGTTCACCCTTTACCTCAAATCAGGGACTCTGAGACCTTAGAAATCTAACCGTAAGTCCTTCCAAACTAAGACATTTCAGGTTTATTCTAATGGCTAAAATTTAAAGTTTTGAATTGAAACATTTTATTCTCAGCAAAATAGAAGATGTAATCATATAAAATACATTATTAAATTTTCTTACTATTAAATAAATCATAGTGAAAATACCTAGAATATCACCTAAATAATCTATTTATTACTCATGATTTGTTTTTCTCTAAATATTTTAACATCTTAAATTTCAGTAGTTTTGTTTCAGTAGTTTTGTAAAGGAAATAAACTTAATATTAAGTAAAGAAATACTATGTAGAATATTGTCCCATGTCTATTGGAGCTATTCTTTAAAATATTCAACCTTAAATCAATAAAACCAATATGGTCCAGTGCTAAGTATCTCACGTAAGTTAACTAATTTAATCATCAAAACAAATCCATAAAGTAGGCATTATTATTGTAATCTCCATTCTATAGATGGTGAAAATTGTAATAGAAATAAATTCAAATTTCTAAAATTATCAAGGTGATCTCTACCAAAGAGAGGATTTTATGAGCCCATGCACTATAGCTTTATATTTTTTTAACCTTTAGTGCACTATAGCTTTAAAAGAGCATAGACTAAAATGTGAAAAGGTAATTGGAAGCATTAGTTGTTCTAGATATTACCTATATATGTAGATCTAATGCCATCTTTTGTATACATAACGTGCAATATTTATAGTGTAATAACATATGTAATATCTTAGTGTATATCTTCAAGTATGTGGTATGTGTATGTGTGTTTGTGTGTGTAGACCTTTGACCCAGGAATTTCACTTTTATAAGTAAACCTGCATGAAAATATTTAGAGATTATACATTTCATGCAGGTATTAGCATATTATCTACAGGGCCATTATACTGAAGGCAAATTAGAAACCAACTAAATATCCCTCATCAAGAGACTGTAAGAAAAATTATAGTTACATTTATACACGGTCTTGGGAATGAAATTTTGGAAGAAAATTTAATAACATTGGGAAATGTTAATTATGCAAAATTAAAATATACGGAAGTCAAATATTTATAATCAATATATTCATTCAGTTGGTGATTATTTTGACTGTCAGTACTTACCAGACATGGAACAAAGAGATATGATGATAATCAAGACAAATGAAATTCCTGCCCTTATGGACATCTATCATGTATTTATCCATCTATCTACCTACCTATCCACCTATATCAGTCAGCTATTACTGTGTAACAAACTACTCTAAAATTTAGTGACACATAACAGCTATCATATTCTTGCTCTAATATCTGGGGATCATTTAGAGTTTAGTTCATCTAAACAGGACTCTTCTGGGCAGTTGCAGTCCAGCTATAGGGGACCCTAGAAAGTGACTAGAAATCTGGAGGATGAAGAAATCTGTGGGTAACCCCAGCAATACTTCATTACCCTGACAGTAATAGTTGATTACATATTACAGTTTTTCTGAAATTCCCAAAACTAGCCTCTCTGTTCCTACTCAGGGGCACCCACACCAGCTTGTCAAAGTTCCCCTTCTTAGAGTTCTATGTTCCACCATCAGCAGTGGAACATAGAGCAGTCCCTTTTTTGAACTTCTAAGACATAATTATCAAGTTAGCAGTGCCTCTTCTTCTTCAAGTTTTCCATCCACCCTCTGCAGAGTTTTTACTCAGAAGCCCGACGAGAACCAAACGTCACAGGAGTCTGGGCTCTACATTCATGAGGTCTTTCCTCCAAACTTCCATTTTTAACAATCTCAGTATCTTCCCTTTTTATTTTTTAGCCTTAGGGATGGTAGGTGCTTTCCACAGTTGTTATCTCCATGATAAATTAATGTTTCCTTTTGCTTTTTAACTAGTAAATTTGTTTCCAATAGCTAGTTATTGAGATTAATTTCTATTAAATAATCTGTTAAAATGACTGTTGTGGATTACGTTTACTGACTAAACTCTGATTCACATTCCATTGGCCAAAGCAAATCACATCACACACCACGCCAAATGTCTATGGAGTGGGATTATATATTCTTCCTCTGATAAGGAATTCAAACTGTCCCATTATAATCTATCCACTGATCTATTTTCTTCTAGCATTATTTTTTTCAACCTTGTGTATGCTGAGAAAAAAATATTTGAAAATATGTTTGTGTATTGTCTAAGGAAATAATTCAACATATCCACTGTTTTCTACCAGGCTTTTTTTTTTTTTCTGTATTTTTCATTTGTGCAAACTCATTATGATAGTAATAATAGTTTACATTTATTAAAGGCTTACGAAGTGCGGCACTAATATCTAATCCTTATAACAGTCTTATGAAGTAGATACTCTTACTTATCTTTATTTTTAAAATAAGAAAACTGAGCTTGAGAGATCATAATTAGTCCAAGTTTCCACATTTTTATTTTTTTTTTAATTTTTAAGTGTCTTATTTTTTATTCAAGTTCCCACATTTTTAAATGTCGTATAGCCAGGATTCAGAAACAATCATCTGTTGGTAGAGCACATATGCTTAACCACCATAAAACACTAGTCAATATGAAACTCTACTGGAAGTAGTAGTCACTTGGTTTTAAACATCTATGTAATTCTTCATATAATTACATGTTTATGCGTATTTAGAAATATTTCTAATAAAAATTATCTGCATCGAAACCATTTGTTTTCCTGTGTACCAGAGAATACAGGGGAACATGGGATGACTTCTTTACTGAATCCTCATATTGATGTGAGTGTGTGTGTGTGTGTGTGTGTGTGTGTGTGTGTGTATGCAGCTAATCATAATGGATTCTTTCAGGCATGTATGGTTTAAAAGAATCTTTGAAAGTCACATAATATTTCTCATCATTATGATTTTAGACAGTTTTGGAAAGTTTCGACTCAGACAATATTTAAAATATAAATATGTTGCCATTTCCATGTTTGCTAAAATAATTATGACATAAACATAATTCAAGAAAATCTTGGGGGATGGAATTAAATGAGTTATAAGCCTTATTAAGCAGTCTGATCATCGACTTTCTTCTTCTTTACACTGAATTAGGTTTTTACTTTTTTTCATTTCTTCCTAAGGTCAATATGTCTTGATTATCGTTGTATGTGTGCTTGTGCGTGTGTGTGTGTATGCTATATGTCTGTGTGATCACCAATGGTTTGCTTTTTGTCATTTTGGAATGTCAGGTGAAAGGGAAATGATAGTAGCAGACAAACTATTATATGTGTACCAGAAAGTACACAGGAACTGGCATTGACTTATTCACTGAATCCTCACAGTGAGCGACATAAATCAAAACTCCCCATGACAGTAGAGAAAGGCCAGTAAGTTTTGGCAGAAAAATGATATAGGTATGGTTTTCAGAGAAAAAGAGGAGCTTCTTTCCATGCTGCCATCTACAGTAACTGCAAGGAGCTTGCAAGTCTGATGTTCCTTAATGGGAGTTTCTAAGTTAAAGGAATCTTTTACAATACTAATAGAGCTGATGATGAGAACTGAATACCTAAGATGAACTGACGAACAGATTGGTTTACATACACTTCTTTGGGTAGTAATAAGATGTGACATAATTTTTACTATAATAAATGATTGCTCTTCCTAAGGATGCGTGATACTTTTTTTTTTAATAGGGAAACAATAATGAAGTCTGTTCCTTGCCAAAAATGTAGTATTTTCCTATCAGTTAGTGCAAATGGAACTTATTTTGTGGACTTATTATGCAGAGCATGTGTACAAAGTGTTATGGAGAATATAGTTATAAATAAGATATACTCTTCCCCTTATGGTAAAAAAAATCAAAAAATTATTTGCATAAAACTGGATTAGAATTCTAAATAAGTATAAAATGCTATAAAAGTTCAGAACATAGGAAAATTATTTGCATAAAACTGTAGAGAGTAGATTAGAATTCTAAATAAGTATAAAATGCTATAAAAGTTCAGAACATAGGGAAATTACGTTTATTTGATTGTAATTCTGGATAAATATTTTCTGTCTCTATTTGGGCACACAGAGGCAAATAAAAATAGCATAATTGTGTTTGACAGGATATAACAACATCACAAGTCTTTAGTCAGTCTGACCAACCTTATACACAGGTAATTGTGGTATTATGGACCTCAGTGTTCATTTCAAAAACACACACTTAACAGCGTTATCAGGTAACTCACACATATTTCAAGTCATTCTTGTATAACATCTAATAATAGAGAACACTAACATATGTAGAGGTAAATTGAATGAACAAGTTCTAGGAATTTTTGGAAAGCTTTAATGGGTTATAATTCATTCTGTTTTGTCTTACTCTGAAATTCCTATGAATTCACCCAGAAATTTTATAGGAATTTTGGTATCACTCTATTTACTCAAAAAGGACTCTCATCCCCTAAAGTAATTTTGATTCCAAATTGGCTTGCTGCCATAGTTTTGAGTGGGGCCATGTGCACAAAACCACACTGCTGGATCAGTCTGGGTTATGGTAGTTTTCTGTCATGGCAATCTGCACCATGCTAACTTTCTACCATAGCAACCTGGGTAGTACTAAACAAACTAACTACAAAAGAAAGAAAGAAAGAAAGAAAGAAAGGAAGAAAGAAAGAAAGAAAGAAAGGAAAAATATGTAAAAAAATATATTTTGCCTGCTTCAGCCCATATCCTATTATTTTGGAATTGAAACCTAAAAGTACTTGATTGTAAGAGTGGGTCTGAAAGCAATGTCATACCTCATGTTCTTCTTTTCCTATAATCATAGCTTGTTGTCTCAAATATGACCATTTGATCCAAGGGAAATTATTTAATTTCTATTTAACAACCAATACAGATTTCCCTTTTGGGAAGTTGAACTAAATATTACTAACACATCGAGTTAGTAAATTGGTGCTAAGATCTCATAAGTAATAAAACATCACAGTAAAAGTCTGAGAATTTATTTTGCCAAAACTCTCACAATTGCCCTAGATCACACTTTTCCTGAAGCTTATTTACAATAAGTCATCACTTCCTTTGGGGGGGGGGGCTTTTTTGCCGCTAGTGCCCTGAAGACAAATTTATCCTAGTAAAAAATAATCAACAATAATCAACAGGTGAAAAAATACTTTCACCTGTGAAATTAGATATTTTTAATTTACAATTTCTATGATCCTTAGCAGATATAAATATTGAATAGATTAAGGTTAAATGTCAAAAGCAGTTAGAATCACTGATGTCCCTTGAAATATGTAATTTTACACACATACATATAATTTTATATGTGTGTATTTTTAATGGTTTTATGCTATCTGATCTTCTTGGATCTTAATGTAATAATAATCTCTCTCTCTAGTGGAATATGGGATACTGGTAGTCCCCGAAATGCCACAGCAAAAATTACAATAGTTAGCAGCAGCCTGGAATAAAGTACCTATGGAAGATAATGGTTTAAATCATTAAAAACTGCTGTGCTGTATTTCTGTAGTAGGAATGATGACTATATATAATATATATATATTATATATAATTCTTCTGGCTAGACAAAAGAATTAACAACAACAAAATGACAAGTTCAGACTTTCAAATAGTTCATGGCATAGTTAAAGAACATATTTCTATGATTTCTTGAAAAATATATTTTATCTCTTATAACAAAGGTGCCAATGTTTCTGAAACCGGATCCAAAGTTTGATTCTGAAGACAGAAGTACAAATAAATTGAATCCAGATCCTTTCAAGGTCTTATGTTGATTGGGAAATAGCAATATCCTGAAGATTATACTAGAGACATTTGAGAGGATTTAGATGAATCTGATACATTGAATGCTCAAATCTTACTGATCCTTTCTTACCATTTCCTTTTCTTCTGTGTAAGGAGACTACATTCTTTTTAAGAGTCTGTACTGTCTTCACTTGAAACAATTACTGTTCTTCATAATACACATTTTATTAACTATTATTATTTCCAGAACTATTACTAGGGTCAGTTTTAAAGATTCCTGAAGGGAATGAATCCAAAGTCTGAACTTGGAGGAGATGGTATTTGCACCAAAAGAAGAACAAGGTTTTGATACTTTATATAAGGCAAAATATGGAGCAACATGTATAGAAATTAAGTCTTAAGGTCAAAAAACAGTCAAGAAGGAAAATTAATTTAAAGTGGGCTGAATTTAACAATATAGGCACACATACTAGAGATTCTGGATTTAATGTATTAGTTGGCTGATGGTGCTTGGATGGATACCCAAAACCTAATCTAAATGATGTCTATTTTAAATGAATTTGGAGTGCTGTGACTGTCTTGATATAATGTCCTTACATAAATCCCAAATCTAAAAGATAAAAGGATGTTGTAAGGGATCTTTGGTAATATCTCTTGGGAGATTTTCAGAGGGCATTCTTAGGTTCATGTCACCAAAACATTGAAAATTTATTTGTGAGGGAAGCACCAGTTTTCTTGAAGAATTCTGAATTGGATGTCTTCTTCAATCAGGGGATAACAAGAACAGGCCTCTTGACATTAATGGTCATACAAGTATTCCAGATTAAGAGATGCCAAAGCATAACCTTAGTGATTTAAGGGTCAGTGTGGTCCCTGAAATGGGTGGCAAAGCTGGTATAATAATAATAATAATAATAATAATAATAATAATAATAGTTCTCCTTTTAGGTACCTCTGGTAGTAACAAATTAATCATGGACATTCTAGCAGTGAAATAAATGGACATCATCCTGCAGTCTTATGTGATATTTTAAAATCAAAACCAGAGCAATACAGAAAAGGCACCACCTGGAGACCTTATTTGAGCTATTATATTACAAAAGGAAGGCCTTTATCATATTGGAGAGGAAAGACATTTAGTCACAGACCAGGTTTTATAAAATAGGCTGGATCTCTACATAAAATACCCCGTAACAGAGACACAAGTTTACATTATAACTCACATCTCTCTAGTTCTTAGGGGAAAGAAAAAGAAGGAAAGAAAGAAAGAAAGAAAGAAAGAAAGAAAGAGAGAGAGAGAGAGAGAGAGAAAGAAAGAAAGAAAGAAAGAAAGAAAGAAAGAAAGAAAGAAAGAAAGAAAGAAAGAAAGAAAAAGAAAGAAAGAAAAAGAGAAAAGAAAAAAGTATACTGCTCTGACATATTCTCTTAGGTTACTAGTTTTGACTGGAGTACAGACAAAATAAGGCTAAGGCTACCTTCTCTTCTACTTGGCCTATAATCCAGTAACTCCAACAGTGTATAAAATTTCTATACAAATAAGGATATAATATAAACCCTCTAATAATTTATGCAGGGAGAAAAACAGACAAAATTCTAATGTTTGGGAGAAAAACCATGACTTTTTTCATCAAATAGCAACTCTCATTTTTAAAGCGCTTCAACTTTGTTACTGGACCCTCAGTAGAGTCTAAAAGGGACATCTTACCTATAATCATGCGATCGCGACTATGCGACATGATTAGCTGTTACCAGATTCATAAATCCCTGGAGTCAGGCTTTTACAGATTCTGATACCATGAATAAGTTACATGATCATGTAGCTGAGACTCTCATGGGATCTAATTCTACTGAATTGCCCCCTTTACTTCCATTCTTATCTATAGCCTGTTAGGGAATTCTATAGAATCAATTGACTGGGGTGAAAAAAATGAAACACACATGTAAGATTTATTAACTTATTTGAAGGAATTATTTCATGTGATTATGGCGACCGAGAAGTCTACAGTTGGCAAACTTGAGATCCAGAAGAACTGATGGTGTAGTTCCAGATTTTTTTAAAAGATTTCATTTATTTAATTGTCAGAGAGAGAGAGCACAAGCAAGGGGGAGATGTAGAGGGAGAAACAGGCTCCCCACTGAGCAAGGAGCCTGATGCGGGACTCGATCCCAGGACGCTAGGATCATGACCCGAACCAAAGGGAGATGCTTAATCGACTGAGCCACCCAGGCATCCCATGTAGTTCCAGATTGAAAGCTGATAAACTGGAGACACAAAATGAGATGGGGTTTCAGTTGCAGTCTGAAGACAGGAATATAATGATGTTCCTACTCAAATAGTCAGGCAAGAGGAGTTCTACTTATTCATGGCAGGGTCAGCCTTTTTGTTCTATCCAGGCCATTAACAGATGATGAGGCCCAGTCACATTAGGAAGGGCATTCTGCTTTATTCAGTCTGTTGATTACAATGTTAATCTCATCTACAACAACCCTCACAGAAATACAAAGAATAATGTTTGACAAATATCTTGGTGTCCCATGGTCAGTCAAGTTGACACATAAAATTAATTATCACAGGCCTGAAAGATGATTGTGTAGGAAAATCTTTTCAGTGGTAGAATTTTAAGCATGGCATCTGGTTGTTCACTTTGCATAGGAAAAGAATTGATTGGAGGTACAGATATATATCAATTCATTGACGATAACAATCAAGTGCACTGACCAATAATTTATCCAATAGCACTAACCTTAGAAGCAGTACAATTAAAAATTAGAAAATAGGGGCACCTGGGTGGCGGCAGTCGTTAAGCACTGCCTTCGGCTCAGGGCGTGATCCCGGCATTCTGGGATTGAGCCCCACATCAGGCTCCTCCGCTGGGAGCCTGCTTCTTCCTCTCACACTCCCCCTGCTGTCTCTCTGTCAAATAAATAAAAAAAAAATCTTTTTAAAAAAATTTAGGAAATAGTTTGGTTAAAAAGATTAATGATGAACTTCTAAGAATTGGCAAAAATATATATATTTGTTGCTTATGTAAATGTTTCCAAAAGCATACTGATGTATAAGAGACTGGCAATACCAGGGAAGGTAATATTTCTCATTGTGTGGATGTTGGTCAGGCTCTTTATCTTCACCTAGTGTTTACTCGGTAGGCTCACTAACAAACTGACAATGGACACTAATAGAATTGGCTCAGCCTCTCAACTCAATCAATGTGATACACTACATAAATAAAAGAAAGGACAAGAACCATATGATTCTCTCAATAGATGCAGAAAGAGCATTTGAAGAAGTACAGCATACTTTCTTGATTAAAACACTTCACAGTGTAGGGATAGAGGGTACATACCTCAACAACATAAAGCCATCTATGAAAAACCCACAGCAAATATCATTGTCAATGTGGAAAAACTGAAAGCCTTTCCCCTAATGTCAGGAACACACAGGGATGTCCGCTATCGCCACTGCCATTCAACATAGTACTGGAAGTCCTAGCCTCAGCAATTAGACAACAAAAAGAAATAAAAGGCATCCAAACTGGCAAAGAAGAAGTCAAACTCTCACTCTCTGTGGATGACATGATACTCTATGTGGAAAACCCAAAAGACTCCACCCCAAAATTGTTAGAACTCATACAGGAATTCAGTAAAGTGGCAGGATATAAAATCAATGCACAGAAATCAGTTGCATTTCTATACACCAACAATGAGACAGAAGAAAGAGAAATTAAGGAGTCAGTCCCATTTACAATTGCACCTAAAACCATAAGATACCTAGGAACAAACCTAACCAAAGAGGCAAAGGATCTGTACTCAGAAAACTATAGAATACTCATTAAAGAAATTGAGGAAGACACAAAGAAATGGAAAAACATTCCATGCTCATGGATTGGAAGAACAAATATTATTAAAATGTTTATGCTACCTAGAGCCATCTACACATTCAATGACATCCCTATCAAAATACCATCAACTTTTTTCCAGAAGTGGAACAAATAATCCTAAAATTTGTATAGAGCCAGAAAAGACCGGGAATAGCCAAAGGAATGTTGAAAAAGAAAACGAAAGCTAGTTCATCACAATTCTGGACTTAAAGCTGTATTACAAAGCTGTAATCATCAAGACAGTAGGGTACTGGCACAAAACAGACACATAGATCAATGGAACATTGTTTTACATTTTATCAGTCGCCTTTTTTAAAGCCTTTCTTTTTTCAGGGCACCTGATTAGATCAGTTGGTAGAGCATGCAAAGGGGGCTTGTGATTAAACTAGAAAAGGAATAAATGCCATCTAGTGCTGTATATAGTATAACCATTTGATGAGAATTTAGGGAAAAGAACAAACACATTTTTACTTGTCACATCATGTTAGGCAGTCACATGATCTTGTTGCCATTGTTTGGGAGATAAGCTTCAGTAGAAGGCTGTGTACTGGCTCTGAGGAACCAAAGAGAAGGATTGTGCCACATTGATTGTTGTTACTCAGAACCATTCTCACCACCTTCTGTGCTCTCTCCTATAGCTTAGAAGCAGTTGTCTAGAAAATGAATTTCCCAGAATGCTTTGTGGCAGGGCTTTGGTTTAGATTATAATAACATGAGTGACTACTGTTAGATCTGGAAGGCAGAAGTGAAACATAGCTCTATTCCTTCTTTTGCAGCAGAAAGCAAAATCATAGATATGGTGAATATGAGATTTTTTAGTGTCTGCTGGCCATTGTCCTTAAGAATCATTCTCTTTGGTGTTGCAGCCAGCCCTGCAGTAACCATCAGCAGTGACTTCCTGTATCTTTTGAAAGGGGTTGGAAATAGCAACTTCGTAATTTCCCCAAAACTAGCAACAAACTTGAGATCTATTGGTGGCATACCCTGACCTTTTACTTCTCAGTCCTTTCAACAGATTTGTAAGCATTTAATTTGCTGTGCTAAACTCCCTACTGCTTGCAATGTTTAAAGAGATTTATGCTATTCCAATAGAACCATCAATGATAAAAGGTAATAATTAAAGTGAATGAGGATTTATAAAGACATACAAAATAATACTACATGGACTTTTATTCTTATTTAAATATCACTATGCATATGACAAAATAATTGCTTGTAAGTATATAAAAGGGCTTTTAATATCAGTAATCAATTAACATCAATAAATGAAAAGAGGAACATCTACAGAGAAATTAGACAAAAGATGCTAAGAAACATACTTAAGAATTATATGTGGCCATTGTTATCCCCTGCTTATTTGTTCTCTGAAAACCCAACTCAAGCAAATATATGCCAAAAAACGAATTTAAAAAAAACCCACAAAAGCAAACAACAAACAACAACAAGATATAGGGAATACACAAGACATCCATATGATGTTACTGTAAGAAAATATGTTTGGTTAGGGGAAATAACAAAACTTCCCAATAGAAAAATAACACATGGAAGAAAAATGAGACATTGAAGCAGATAAAATTTGAACCCAACATTCCAACATTAATACAAAAATATTAAATATTTAATCACAACTTTAATGAAAAGCAGTAAGAACTCAGGAAAGAAATGGCTAGTAAAGAGGAGGATTTATAGGAAGAAAGGAAACAGAGCAGTAGGATACATAGAGAAGTGAAATTTTAAAAAATTAACTAAAGGAAACCAAATTCAAATAATTAGTGAACAACTAGTAAAGAGAAGACAGGGACCAAATACACAACATATGCAAAGTTGAATTTGTGAAGGAAAAAAATCAAAGCAATGGAGCACAAATGCTCCATTGGATTTATAAGGAAAAAAATCCATTTGGCTTCTAGGTGAAAAAGATTATGTCATTTATAAGGGAAAGAAAATCAGATAGGTAGATTAAAAATGATGGTCCAGATAATCACTTTGGCTGCAATATTCATTGCCAGAAGATCAACACTTACAAAGAGACTCAAGGGGAGAAAATATGATACAAGACCCTTATATCCAGCAAAGTCGTCTTCCAAGTATAAAGGATATAGACAAAACAGTATTGAATGTAAAATAGCAGCATATATTTTTCATATGAGCCTTTCTTGAAGAAAAGCTATAGTTAGCTAAGGAATGATTGGAAAAATCCTGGCAAAGGACTAGTAGTGAGAATTTAATACATTCAACTAAAAATTGAAATGATAAAAACCATGGAAGGAATAAGAATAATAGGATAGAATATAATGCTAGATATACTGTTAATGTCAAATGAATAAATAAAAAATGAAAAGAAAATAATTTGGATATTTAAATCATTCTCTTTATTGCCTTATGCACAATAATTTGCTGTCAAAGGGCATCTTTTAAAACTACAGATTCAGTGATAAAAGTTTACAGATTTCATACAAAGAATGTAGTTATTCATAATGAGTAACTACAAAAGAGGGGTCAAAGTATTTTATTCAAAAGTTGTATTATAAAAATAACCACTTAAAAACCTTCCAAATTTTCAGAAGATTCATGATATATGTATGTACAATGTAGATATATATTATGTAGATTATATATGTATAATATATCAGAAGGTATATACACACACACACAAACATAAGTGCAATTATATACAAAATCTGACAGAGCATATCACATTGGAGTTAAGAAAAAGGAGGAAGAGAAGGAGGAGGAGAAAAAAGGGGAAGAAGAGGAGAAAGAAAAGTAGAAAACAATGAATAGTAGAAAACAGTTCAACATTGTAGTCACTCTCCAAGACTTATAGGGTAGGTTTTCTCTGTTACGAATACTATTAAATGTATCCCCAAGCAAATGTAGTATTTTAATGCAGAATTATAGACATATTATAAATGAATACTGAAAGATATGTATCAGTGATGAGTTTGAGGAATTAAAAATATTTTACCTTAATATTGTCTCTCTAGAATTAATTATTTAATGAGTATTTTATTATTATCATAAAGAAGAAGAATTATTGGGTTGGAAAGGGACAGGAAAGACAATTAGCTGTATGTGATTATTTATAAAAGACCAATGGTAGGGACATGTAAAGGTATGTTTTTATTTTGATTATTTTAACATATCTGATTACAGAGTCTATAATCTTTTCAGTGGTTTGAAATGCACTAGAATATTAGTGTTCTATAAAGGCAGGATTTTTTTCCCACTTGTTTGTCTTATTTTTATAGTTTGCTGCTTTATTCTAGCACCTAACATCATTCCTGATTTATGGTAGATGTTCATTAATAGTTGTTGAATGAGAGATCATTTTGGAGAAGTGTATAGATCATCCTTTTACTGATTCTTGTTCTCAAAACTAATGGGAAAGAAACCATCAGTTTAAAAACTTTTGCTCCTGATAATTTTTTCCATCAAGTGAAAACACTGGCAGTTGTGAAATCAACACAAGAAAGCATTTCATAGAATAAAACATGTAGCCATAAATAAATGAAAATATATTTATAGTATTTATATTATGAATAATATATAAATTATATACTTATATTAAGTTTATATTATTATTTATTAATAATCTTTAAATAATTAAATTTGATTATTAAATTAATTTTTATTTATAGATATTATAAATATATAATAAAATATATAATATATTGATGTGTATTATACATATTATCTATTCCAATATAATAAAGTTATAATCACTGTTTATTACATACTAAAAATTAACACTGTATTGAGTAACATTTCACCTAAAAATTGGAGAAAATGCTGACATTGTGTACAAGAAATTGTTGCTTGCAATAGCCCAAAATTGGGGAAACATCCATATTTTTTCATATTCTTAGGGCTTTTGATATATGTTGCTAAGATGCCTATTTACCTTTTTATATGCCGATAAGCACTTCACCACATGTATTCTCCGGACATCTGTAAGTTATTGTGCATTTTTAAAAAATCATTTTCAGTTATTACAGCTAAGTGAATGATATCTGGTCATCAATTGATTACAATTAACATTGGACTCCTTAAATTTAATTATTGATTACCTGTATTCCTCCTTTGAAAGTTTCTGGTCATAACTGCTTTTATCTATTCATCTATTAATATTTTTTCTAATGGACACATTATCTTTTTGTTGTTTAAGGATATCAAACTTTTCTGACACTATTATTTGAAATATTATATTCTCTTACATTTTTTGTCTAAATCTTTTGTTTTTAAATTTTACAATTTTGACATGCAGAGCTCTTGTATTTTTATTTTCTATAAGCCAATCTACATATATATAATTCCATATATAATATATAATTATTATAATTCCTCAAAAAATAAATCTTTAAATCATATTTTAATATATATCGTGAGACACATATTGTGTCTACGTTTTTTAATAGGTATTTAATCCCTCCAGCATCATTATTGAAACAAACTAATCCCCTACCTACAGATGTCAGAGGCTGAATATTTCCTTCAAACTTGCATTTCTTTTGGGGCTTTCTTTGGTGTTCCATTGATTCATTTTGTTGGGAATATATACTCCATTCTTCTTATTTATTTTTATTTTTCTGACGTTAGAAATAAAAATATTAAATTGTTACCTGTTAAATAAATCCTTATTACATTCAATGGTTTAAAAATGGTTCAAAATAATTTAAAACTGTACCTTTAGAATTCTCACTTTCACCTAATCCTCATTCACCTTGAGACCACTGTACTATGACTATGGTTTTGTTATTATGTTAATTTTTCTTCATATTAATGAAACAAACAGGAATATATACTTATATTTCTACCTTTTAGAAAAGTTGGCATTCTATAAGAAGTGTTCTTCAGGTAACTTAGCATTATAGTCTGTAATTTTTATGTATCTGTGTGTTTAAACCAGAGTTTATTTAACTTGTTTCTATTTGCAGAAGCTTTAGTAGTTTCTAGTCTTCTGCTGTTACAAATGATGCAACAGAGAAACACTTTACAAATGGACTTTATTCTTGAGCAGATGTATCTTTACAATAAAACATTCAAAGTAGTACTGGTTTGTCAAAATTTTTATTACTTAGTCTACTGTATCTTATGTTTTGTAACCCACAGGTCTCGTGGCTTTACCTAAGAAAGTTTGGAGAGCTGGTATTGGTAGGGCAACTTTTCTTCATTCTGAGCGAACTTGGCATCAACTGAGTCACAGGAAAATACAGCATGGAAAATTTGCTCCTGTTCTGAACTGCCTCTGCCTGCAAATGATACAGGTCACCTCGTATCATCATCCATTGGCTGAAATCAAGCACATGCCCACCAACCCAACATTAAAGAGGTAGGTTGAGGAACATATTGAAGTACATGGAATATGCAAAATTACTTTCTGTGGCATGATTAGACCTACTAGAACCAAATAGTCCTTTGCTTATTTCTTCCCACACATTCAGCCCTGCCAAACAGAAGTAGATCTCTATCCAGTCATTGTATCCAATGCAAAGCAGTGTATTGTTCAAACTACTGGGATAAAACAGACACACTCAAAAAGAAGTAATTGGAAAAGATCTAATTATAGAGAGTTATACAAGGTGGTATTTAGTTACGAGTTGGCAGGATTAAGGGAAGCCTAAAGAATGGTGAAGCACCATGAACTTGAAGCAGCAGGAAGCAATTAAAACCCTTAGATCTGAAGGGGTAAAGAAGGGAATGGTTAAGAGAATGCTTTTAGAAGTACAGTTGTATAATGCTTGACCAGAAGCTGTGGACAATAGTGGAGAAATGCACATGTTTTAAAAACAAAACAAAACAACAACAACAACAACAATAAAAACACCACCACAGGCAGCAACAAACCACAAAAAACCTCGAGGAATAAGAAACCTGTATGTATATCTCTCAGCTTACTCCCTCTAGTTTCTGACTGTGCATTCCATTGGCTGAACACAACTAGCAGACAGAAGGCAAGAAAACCAGATTGATAAAGTCCATAGAGGTGAGCCTCTGCTACACAGAACAGGATGGAGAAGGGTGGAAAGTAAATATAGAATGAGCAAATGGGGAATATCCAGGATATCACAAAACCTCAGGTAATGTCACATAGTTTCGTCATGTGTTCAAATGTGGTTCCTTTGAGTCCAGAGCTCAATGGCCTAAAATGACAAGGCATCAGCTTATCATCTCTCCATAAACATATACAGAAAATATACAGTGGTAGATCGAAGGCAGGATTACCACATTCAAAATGGCAAAAATGGACAAATACATCTAGCACTGTCCAGAAATTTTGAAATTACTGCTAGAAAGACATAGTGAAGTTGTTCTATCCTGGGGAAGTTCTAACTGCTCCCCAGCAGAAGTGGTGGAAATTATATAAAACAAACAAATCTAATAATTTAGATTCTCTGTATAGTATAAGTGCTTGACATTAAGCTTTTTTTGTTGGAGTATAAGTGGCTGACATTGTTTTTGATTGCCAAGGAATTTTTATTAAAAGACAATCATCTTGAATAAATATATTACCAGCTGCATGACCCAGCTACTAGCAAAACTACCAGATAAGGAATTAGGCCAACCCCACCATGAAGTATCCTTTCTCAAAAAGCCGTGGTTAATGGAAATAATTGGCTGCTTGAATGACCCTGCTTCATCATTCCCACCCCAAATTCCTGCTTTAAATTAGCCAATGAAAAACGAACCCATGAAACCTTAGACATTCCACCCGTGAACCCTAATAAATGCAGAACCCTAAGTTCACAGTCTGTCTCTCTGTCTCTTCCTCTCTCAATCTTCTGTCTCTCTCACTCCCTTCCCCTACCTTGACCTCACTGTTTGCCCTTGGCATGCCATATTCCCTCCAGGACCTGTGAGTAATAAATCTCGTTCTTCAAAGTTCCTTGATGGATTCTTGCTAAAATGTGTCCTATAATCAAAATAAAAATCACATGAGCCAGTCCAGCCACAGCATTAGCCCTATCTGGGATTCACTACAAATGTGGAATAGGCACAGATATAGAAGCAGACAGTAGATGGCCAGTTGCTTATGACTTGGAAGGTGGCTGGGATCATAAGGGGTTGAAAGCTAAAGGGTAAAGAATTTTTTTTCCTTAAGATTTTGTTCTTTTTAGAGTAGCTTTAGGTTGTCAACAAAATTGAGAGGGAGGTACATAGATTTTCCCTATACCCCTTGCCCAGACACGTACATAGCCTCCCCCATTATTAACATTGCCCACCAAAATAGAACATTTTACAACAAAGGATACCTACATTGACACATCATAATCACCTAAAGTCTATAGTTTACCTTAGGGTTAACTCTTGGTGTTATACTTTCTATGGGTTTGAATGAATATATAACTACATATATTCATCATTATAGTATCATACAGAGTATTTTCACTGTACTAAAAATCCTCTGTGCTCTACCTATTCATTTTCCCAACCACCCCCACCCCTGCTAATCACAGATCTTTTTATTGTCTCCAGACTTTTGTCTTTCCCAGAATGTCATGTACTTGGGATCATATAGGCCTTTCTATATTGGTTTCTTTTACTTACTAAAATGTTAATGTATATGCTAATATACTAATATTTAAGGTTCTTCATTGTCTTTTCATAGCTTGATAGCTCATTTCCTTTTAGTGCTAAATAAATGTTCTAGTATTTATGTGTACCACAATTTATTTATCTACTTTCCTACTGAAGGATATATTGGTTTCCAACTTTTAGCAAATTGGATTAAAACTGCTATAAACATACACATGCAGGTTTTTGTGCGGACTTGATTCTCTACTTATTTGAGTAAGTATCAAGGAGAGTGATGCCTAGATTATATATTAAGAGTATGTTTAGTTTTGTGAGAGATTTCCAAACTGTCTTCCAAGTGCCTGTACCATTTCACATCCTCACCAGCAGTATGTGAGAGTTGCTGTTGCTGTACTTGCTTACAGGATCTGGTCTTGTCAGTGTTCTGGATTTTGGCCATTCTAATAAGTATGTGGGGGTATCTCACTGTTGTTTTAATTTGCATTTTCCTGACAACATATACTGTGGAGCATCTTTTCATATGTGTACTTGCCATTTGTGTATTTTCTTTGATAAGGTTTCAGTTAAGGTTTTTGGCTTATTTTTATTTATTATTACTTTTTAAAAGATTTTATTTATTTGATAGAGAGAGTGAAAGAGAGAGTGTGCAAGCACGGAGAGGGGGAAACAAACTCCTCTGCAAAGAGGGGAGCCTGATATGGGGCTTGATTTCAGGACCCTGGGATCATGACCTGAGCCAAAGGCAAACACTTAATTGACTGAGCCACCCAGGTGTCCCTATTATTATTATTTTTTAAAGGTTTATGTATTTTTTGTCTTAGACAGAGAGAGAGCACAAGTGGGGAGAAGGACAGAGGAAGAGGGTGAGAATCCTCAAGCAGACTCCCTGCTGAGCAGGGAGCCAAATGAGGGACTTGATCCCAGGACCCAAGATCATGACTCAAGCCAAAATCAAGAGTCAGCCACCCAGGCGCCCCTATCTTTGGCTTATTTTTTTAAATCATGTTGTCTGTTTTCCTATTATTGAGTTTTAAGAGTGATTTGTATATTTAAGTGACACCTGGGTGGTTTAGTCAGTTAAGCGACCAACTCTTGGTTTCAGTTCAGGTCGTAATGGAATGGGTCATGAGATAGAGCTAGAACCTGGCATCCAGCCCTGTATTGAGCCCCGCCTCAGGGTCTGCACTGAGCAGGGAGTCTTCTTGTGGAATTTCATAAACATCATAAAGGCCATAAGAAACACCCAGAGTTAATATCATCCTCAATAGGGAAAAACTGAGAGCTTTACCTCTATCGTCAGGAATAAGACAATGCTGTCCACTCCCACCACTGTTATTTAACTTAATACTGGAAATCCTACCCTCAGCAATCAGGCAACAAAAAGAAATAAAAGGCACCCAAATTGGCAAGGAAGAAGTCAAACTTTCACTATTTGCAGATGACATGACACTCTATGTAGAAAACATGAAAGACCACCAAAAAGTTGCTAAAACTGATACACAAATTCAGTAAAGTCAAAGGATAGAAAATCAACATACAGAAATCTGTTTCATTTCTATACACCAGAAGTGAAAGAGCAGAAAGAGAAATTAAGAAATCGGTCCCATTTACAATTGCACCAAAATCCATAAGATACCTAGGAATAAACCTAACCAAAGAGGTAAAACATCCATACTCTAAAAACTATAAAATACTGATGAAAGAAACTGAAGAGGACACAAAGAAGTGGAAATACATTTCATGTTCATGGATCAGAAGAACAAATATTGTTAAAATGTCTGTACTACCCAACCTACATATTTAATGCAATCCCTATCAAAATACTGCCAGAATTTTTCACAGAGCTAGAACACACACTCCTAAAATTTGTATGGAACCGCAAAGGACCTATATAGCCAAAGCAGTCTTGAAAAAGAAAAACAAGTTGGAGGCATCACAAATCTGGACTTCAAGCTATATTACAGAGCAGTAATGATCAAGTCAGTATGGTATTGGCATAAAAACAGACACATAGATCAATGGAACAGAATAGAAAACCCAGAAATGGACCCAAAACTATATGGTCAACTCATCTTCAACAAATCAGGAAAGAATATCCAATGGAAAAAAAGACAGTCACTTTAACAAATGGTGTTGGGAAAACTGGACAGCAACATTCAGAAGAATGAAACTGGACCACTTTCTTACACCATACAAAAAAATAAATTCAAAATGGATTAAAGATCTTAATGTGAGACCTGAAACCATCAAAATCCAAGAGGAGAATATAGGCAGTAACCTCTGTGACATCGGGCATAGCAACTTCTTACTATATATGTCTCCTGAGGCAAGGGAAACAAAGGCAAAAATAAACTATTGGGATTTCATCAAGGTTAAAAAGCCTCTATACAGTGAAGGAAACAATCAACAAAACTAAAAGGCAACCCTTAGGAATAGGAGAAGTTATTTGCAAATGACGTATCTGATAAAGGATGAGTATCCAAAATCTGTAAAGAACTTATCAAACCCAACACTGAAAAAGGAAATAATCCAGTTAAGAAATGGCAGAAAACATGAATGGACATTTTCTGAAGAAGACATACAGATGGCTAACAGGCTAACACACATGAAAATATGCTCAACATCAATCTTCAGGGAATTACAAATCAAAACTACAATGAGATGTCATTTCACACCTATCAGAATGGCTAAAATTAACAACATAGGAAACAACAAATGTTGGCTAGATACTGTGTTTTTAATTTCAAATTCCACTTGTTCATTGCTGGCATGTAGAAAAATCAATTGACTTATGTATATTAACCTGGCGTTCTCTAACCTTGCCATAATCATTTAATAGTTCCAGAAATATTTTTGTTGAGTCTTCAGATTTCTACGTAGATAGGTATGGGGTGAAGAGAAACATTTTCTAGTCTTATGATTAGGCCTCAATCTTTTAGTGAGCCTGTGCCTTTGGTCTGTGATCTTCACAAGTGGTTCTTCAGTTTTGTTTTCCTCCAGTAGGTGAGACAGGATGGCTAG
Organism: Ursus maritimus; assembly: GCF_017311325.1. Lineage (NCBI taxonomy): Eukaryota > Metazoa > Chordata > Mammalia > Carnivora > Ursidae > Ursus > Ursus maritimus. The sequence continues at coordinate 35,763,749 of NW_024426552.1, forward strand.
CATGGGCTTGAGCTGGGTATTTCCCTAACACAATCACTTAGGTTGTGATAATATCTCACCAGTTTAGTCTTTGGTTAACTAATTTCCTCTGAGGGTAGGCCTTCTTAAGAAAAAGAGAGTTCTCTGGTCTGTTTCAAAATGGTTTCTTTTTCCCATTCCCTGCTGTAAGCCCCAGGGGATTTTTTTCTGATATTTATTGTGGGAATCTAATGGAGCTCCTTGAAATGAATCTAAGATATTGTGGGGGCTTCTCCTATGACCAGGTCCCCTTGCAGTTTTTAATTCCCAAAGTTGTTTGCTCTGAGCCTCCAGAAATTCAAGTTTTCAAGTACAAGTATAGTTCAAGTGTTCCTACCTCAGTACTGGTTCCCACGGGTGTTTCCACTTGTGAGTGTCTGCTCCAGGTAAGCTAGAACTCCTTGTATTCATTCACTTCTTTGTCTCTCTAATCTTGGGGTCAGTAGTTTTTCCTGTGTCTTCCCTCTCTTACTGATCTGAGAAGAGTTGGTTTTTCAGTCTGTGCAGCTTGTTGTTAGGACAGAGTGTTGACTTCTAAGCTTCTTACATGCAGAACTGGAAACCACAATTCCAGTAATGAAAATGTTCTAAAATTGGGGTAATTAATGGTTGTATATACCTATGAATAGAATAAGATCAGTGAATTGTGCATTTTAAATGGATGAGTTGTATGGTATGTTACATAAGGCTCAATAAAGCTTTAAAAAAATATTTGGATTCTAACTGATAAAAGTGTTTTGAATGCCTGTGTCCCTGAACTGTGTTATACCAGTCTGTCTCAAGAACATGTACAAACAATTGTGATTTATGATGAACACCCATTCTTCTGGGTGTCTGGAATTCAGTAACTGGTCATGCAGGAAATGACTGTATACCTACATGATGGACCCCCTATAAAAACCTTGGTATCTTAGGCTCAGGTGACTTCACTGGTAGACAGTACTTCCAACAAGTTTCCTCATCTTGTTGCTAGAGAAATTAACCATATCCTATGCTGAGGGAGAACTTTTGGGAGCTTACATCTGGTTTCCTCCAGACTTTTCCCCATGCACCATTTTCCTTTGATCACTTTGTTTTTTATCCGTTTGCTGTAATAAACCATAATTATGCGTACAATGATTTCTGAGCCTCTGGGTCTTCTAGCAAATCACTGAATCTGCTGATAGTCTTGGAAACCTCTGACACAGTTGGTTAGGGAAAGTCTTATGTAGAGATCAGCAGCTCTCTTTCTTCTTATCTGGAACACATAGGTGCAAAGATTATAAAGGTGTGAAAAGGGATTGCATAAAAAACTCATGCCTACTTTAACTCCTCACTCGAAAGTGACATAGAGATTGGAAATTATATGGTCCCTAATTGCTGGACGGGGCATCTTCACAATGTAAGGTAGAATATGGACTCTTTGGTGAGTGATGCTGTCAAAACGAGCAAATGTTTTTATGATTCAAAAAGATGTTTAAGTAGATCTTCTGAAATATCTGACACATAAAACAGAAATGCATGTAAAGAATCTTAGAGGAAAAAACAAATTGGTTGTAATAATCAGAAAGCTAGTAGAAAAGTAAAATCAATTTTGAGTGGATCTTTATCAAAAAAGTTAAATAGACTATGTCCAACTTGCAACTTTTAATACAATCCGATGTTGGTGCAAGGGTTTATGCAAGGTTTCTTTTATATAAATGCTCTTAGAAATACAAATGCTGGATATGGTTGTATGCTTAATTAGAAAGATGAAGAAACATATTTGAATTTTATAAATTTACTGAAAGAAACAAGGGGAATATTTCTTCTTAAATGTAGATTTGTCAATTGTTTTAATAACTGAAACTAAAATTATATTGAAAACATGTAGTATGTTATTTCTAGTATGCATTTTTGGTAGGAATTTTATAAGTAGTCTAGTCTTCCAAAATCAACATAACGTTTTTTAAAAAGAATAATTAGCACTTAAATGTGTTTTCTTTTCAGATAATACATGTAAAATTCTGGACTTCGAGGTATTTCAATTTTCCAACTGTCATTCACTGATTTCATCACAATTAACCCAATTAACAAAAACACAGTATGTTTCAGCCAAGGCTATTTTTACTTAGTTTTGTCTTTTCTAGCTGAGAATTTTCCAAACACATCAGGTCTGCAGAAAGCTATCAATAAAAAATATTAGAACTAGAGTATTATCATTTCAAATTTTGAATTCTCTAAAGAGACTTGACAAAAAAATCAGGCATGTGATATTAACAGAGACACTTTCTATTAAAAAAAATGGGTTGGTATCCAAGATCTTTAAAGAACTTATCAAACTCAGCACACAAAAAACTATAAATCCAATTAATAAATGGGCAGAAGACATGAACAGACACTTCTCCAAAGAAGACATACAGTGGCTAACAGACACATGAAAAAATGTTCAACATCACTAGCCATCAGGGAAATACAAATCAAAACCACGGTGAGATACCACCCTACACCAGTGAGAATGGCCAAAATTAACAAGACAAGAAACAAGTATTGGTGAGGATGTGGAGAAGGGGGAACCCTCTTTCACTGTTGGTGGGAATGCAGACTGGTACAGCCACTCTGGAAAACAATATGGAGGTTCCTCAGGACTTTAAATAGAGCTACCCTATGACCTAGCAATTGCCCTACGGGGTATTTACCCCAAAGATACAGACTTAGGGAAAAGAAGGGGCACATGCACCCTAATGTTCATAGCAGCGATGTCCATGATAGCCAAACTGTGGAAGGAGCTGAGATGCCCTTCAACAGATGAATGGATAAATATGTGGTTTGTATACACAATGGAATATTACTCAGCCATCAGAAAGGATGAATACCCACCATTTGCATCGACATGGATGGAACTGGAGGGGATTATGCTAACTGAAATAAGTCAAACAGAGAAAGACAATTATCATATGGCTTTACTCATATGTGGAACATAAAGAATAGTGTGGAGGACCACAGGGAAAGGGAGGGAAACTGAATGGGAAGAAATCAGGGAGACAAACCATGACAGACTCTGGACTCCGGGAATCAAACTGAGGGTTACAGAAGGAAGGGTGCAGGGGATGGGGTAACCAGGTGATGGGTATTAAGGAGGACACGTGTGGTGATGAGCATGGGTGTTATACACAACTGATGAATTGTTGAACACTACATCAAAAACTAATGATGTACTATATGCTGGCTAATTGAACATAATAATTAAAAAAGAGACACTTTCTCATAGAAGCAAGTGAACGAGAAGTAAAACAACAATTAAAGAAAATGCTTTCAGAAGCTAATGATGAAACAAGGGAAAGATACAATGCACAATATCATGGGAGTAGGGAAAGAGAAAGCACATAAAAACTTAAAAAAATGCACACAATTGGACAGTACAGGGAGTATAGAAATAGGAAGTAATTAAATAAATAAATATATATTTATATATATTATATGTAATATTGTAGGTGTATGTATGCAATATGAATAGTGCGTATATGTATATATTACATATATACAATAAAGATATGTATGTATATATAAATAAAATATATGTATATATTCATATGTATGAATATATCTAAATATATGCATATGTTTATATCTATTTTAATATATTTATATATAATTATTTATATATAAATGATTAACTCAAAGCAAAAAAA
>NW_024426552.1:35767426-35786862 GCF_017311325.1 Ursus maritimus
AAAAAAAGAATTTGAGAAAGAAACATGCATCAATTATAGCAAACAGAGCCTGTTCTTTTCACTGCTAAAGGAAGCAAGAGGAAAAATAGTAATTCAAGCTTAGGTAACTTTAATAAAATGCTGAGTAGGAATGTAGAAAATAGTTGAAAATTCTTCAAATATCTAAATGCTATTTTAAAGAAATGAAGATACAATTATATAGTTCTTTAATTTCAAAGAGAATAATTGGGAAAATAAAAGTTGAAGAAATTTCTGATAAAACAAATTGCAAATCGGCAAAGCTCTCTAAAAAGCCATTTGCTGTGAAATGTTACAACTTTGAAATGAGCATAATGATCATTAAAGATTAACAATTTAAAGAAACCCATTTTTTTTCCTAATCCAGAGCTTATAACAAAAAGCAAAAGCTTAATGGAAGTTATATAGAAATAAATGTCAATACAAATTTAAGAACTTTAAGAAGAAACACTGTAAAATAAACTCAAGATTCAGCAAAACAGCTCATATCATTTTTTTAAAACAATTATTATCTTAATGAAGTGGCTTTTCTCATTTAGGGTATGATGTGTGTCCGGAGTGGGAACAGAGGAGGTATTTGAATATATGTGCATCCAAGGTTGTGTAGTATAAGTTCAGATATATTCTTTCAAGATAAGCATAATTATAATTAAGGTCAATTTCATTTGCACATAAACAACATATATTTTACTCACAAAATAAAAGTAAAAGCATTCCTGCTCATCACAAGTAAACCTCAAATAAAACAAAACGGAAGCCATTCTATCACAATTTATGAAAAATATATCATGTATCCATCCTGTGTGTGTCTATATTTATCTATCATCAATTAGCAATTATATATTTTTCTATGTTTTGCAGTCAGTGGAGATTGACAGTATGTACTCAGGGTTAAGTTAGTCATTCAATTTCAAAACAAAAAACAAAAGAACATATATATTTCAAGTTTTGTTTAGTGTTTTGTAAATATAAAGTGATAAATATCATACATAATAAAAGTCTCTTTAAGACGGGATTGAAACTTTCCTTTTTTTTTTTCTTTTCATAGAAGTCTGTATGACAAAATTGTAAAAACAGACTTGGATTTTTATTAATGGAAAATACTTGTAATTAAATATGCTTTGTTGAATGCATTAAAAATGCATTTTAACTAAGACACTATACAAAGTTTAAAAAACTCAGAATCTGATGTTTCAAAATTTTTTATTTCTGTTTTCATTTATTTATTTTTAATAATTTTTAATCTGATGTAATTGTTATAATGACTGCTATAAAATTCCTCTTCTGAAATTGTTTGAAGGAATATTCTTCCTTTTAATGTATATTTTGGTACATTGCCCTGGATAAAATTTAATGTTATAATATGCAATTTAATAGAAATTTTTTGTTGCAGCCATTAACATCCCTATTTCTGGCAAATAAATAAACTGCCCAACAAAATAGCCCTAAGAAGTCCTTTTCTTTTCCACTAAAAATTTTTCCACCTCAAATCCCCTCCATATTGAAAACATTGTTGACTACACCCCTTTCCAAAGTGGTGACTAATTCAGGACATAGTGGCAGGTGAAGAAGTTAATGGAAATACTGGGGGGAAAATTATGTTTTCTTTTCTTTGAAACCACCATCCAGATACTCAACACTATCAATTATCTTAAATAAAACTAGATGGAAGAATAGTCCATCTTGATAATGTTAAGATACTCCTGATTCTCCTTTCTCTCCCACCATCCTCTGTGATGTTAGAAGAAGACCTAAAAGAAAGAAAAGGGATATCCTCAGGGGAGGAAATGAAAGCAACCAATATGTACTCCACAACTCACCATATTTATTCCCCTCCATGAAAACCCTTATACCTTTCCTGCTTGATACTCCGTTGACTTATTATGACAGAATCACCACATGAGTTCAACTCCTGTCCCCTGAGCCACTGCTTTCCCTTCCCACCTCACATCCATTTCACAAGAAAACCAGCCCTCAGACATTGGTGTTATGAATAATTGCCAGAAGCTCAGGGCAACCCCTCCAGAATGTTAGAGCCATAGTAAAGGAAAAAGAATTTTGTGGTATATCCAAAGCACTTTAAAATACTTTACTTTTAAATAAGGTTGGTTGGTGTAGGAGCACCTGGGTGGCTCAGTTGGTTAAGCATCTGCCTTTGGCTCAGGTCATGACCCCAGGGTCCTGGGATCAAGGCCCCGCCTGCATCAGGCTCCCTACTCAGTGGGAAGACTGCTTCTCCCTTTCCATCTGCCTCTCCCCTAGCGCATGCTCCCTCATGCTCTCTCTCGCTCTCTCAAATAAATAAATTAAGATGGTTGTATACTTCAGTTTCTCTAGTGCTTTCAATTACCCTATTGTGCTTCAGGTACATTTTTTTTTTTAAGATTTTATTTTATTTATGTGACAGAGAGACAGCCAGCGAAAGAGGGAACACAGCAGGGGAGTGGGAGAGGAAGAAGCAGGCTCCCAGCGGAGGAGCCCGATGTGGGACTCGATACCGGAACGCCGGGATCACGCCCTGAGCCTAAGGCAGGTGCTTAACGACTACGCTACCCAGGCGCCCTTTCAGGTACATTTTTTACATGGAATAGTTAAAATGGGCCAACCTGGGAGATTAACTGTTGTATATGGCACTTTTTATGGGAAAAAAATGTCTATATTCCAGAAAAAATATTTCAAAATTCTTTGTTTTTAGGTTGCTATGCTTCCACTGCATTTCAAATGTTTCCTTGTTGTTAACAAGATCTCAATTGCTATGATATTCTTGGCATTTTCCACCCCTTTACTTCCTGCACCCTAGTGGAATTTAAGGAGAATAAGTTGGACATGCTCAACTATGTCAAATCTTTATATATATTATATAATATAATAGAGATGCCTTCAGGGTTCTGCTTCTCCATAAACTAAGTAGTAGCTTATCATATTGTCATCTACACACACACACACACACACACACACACACACACACACACTCCTACCAAGCTACATCCTTCAACTTATGTCTTATTAGGGTTGAGGTTACTATTTTTGCTTCCAGGTGCTTTACTGGTTATCTTATTTCTCAATAAATAGTTTAGAATAAAAAGAATATGTTTATTAATAATAAATAGAATAAATAAAAAATAGAATAAATTGAGTAGAATAAATAAATAGTTTAGAATCAAGCTGAAAAATAAAAGTGATAATTGTTGAGCTCTTCAATGATCCTCAAAATAGATTCAGAGTTGAGGAACACTAAGATACAAAACAAAAGACAACAATTTTGGAGAAAATATATATGGAAAGGAGTAGATAGAGCTAGGACATGTGGCTTTGGGCCTTGTGGTCTAAGGCACCCTGACCTTAGTGTGTACAGGGGCTTATAATGGGGCTAGAGGGAATTTACAGTGATGGTATTGGCTTTTAATGTCTGAGGACAGAGTAAGAGGCGTTAGTGCACAAGCAGTCTTAGGAGATGACTGCCGCAAGGGAAAATTAGCAAGCAATGGCACAGACTGCATGAGCCTCAGCAAAAGTATGGGTGTTCTTGACCAATTTGAGGGACTCTAGGATGCAGGCTGCTGCAGCTTTATCTTAAGCTATACTTAGAGTATATACACTGGCAGCTAGGGCTTTAGCAGATGACTTGGCAGATGCTGGCAAATCACAGAGGACTTAGTAAGCAGGCACAGCTGAGGGAAATATACAATTATTGGGAAAAGAATGTCTTCACAGGCCATTTAGGCCCTGGTTGGCAGAACAATATTTGCTACTTTAAAACTATGCAGCAGCTGTGTTCCACATGTGCTAGCAACACTAGGGAGGTTCTAGCTTTAAACTATGAGTACCAAGCTTTAAACTTAGGTTCCAGACTTAAGACAGTAGTTCTGGATAGGCCCCACTATTTCAGTTGATTCCTCCAGAATAGAAAAACAAAATGAGGTAATGGAAAAATACTTAAAAAGTCAAACAAGAAACAAAATACCAGACCCTTAGCCCACTATTGCAGAAAATGCAGCAACAATGAGATGCTATCAAAGTTTGTAATGTTAAAGCAAAAAGAGTCTGCTCACATGCTGATTTTTATTTAGCCCCTTGAGGCTCAGCTTCAGAAATATCAACAGCAGCATCAGCTGTAAAGAATATCTTTTTAGTTGAAACCCAAGTGGGAGGGTAAACATTTTCTAGGAAGCAGGTTTCTTAGACCTAAGATAGTACAATGTAGAAAGTAGTGGAATTGACCTAGAAATGAAAATGCCTGTATTAAGATAATGTGGTCTCTATGTCACCAGATGGAACCTGTACTCAAGTCAGTATTAGAATGCTAGAAACACAGGGCTTGAAGGGGAAATGGCAATTAATATGGTAATCACAGCTCCATGATTAATCATTTGATAGGAATGAGTTTTAATTCAGAGGATTTTGGAGACATGGCAGAATGAGTTCTCTTCAGGTCATTCCAAGAAGACTAAATTCAAGATTCTCTTCTTTACTCTCTTAATATCAAACCTCAATGGTTTCTTACAGCATGAAAAATGAGTCCTGAGAACAAAATTTTGTCAGGACAAAACTGTTCCAGATGTGGTGATGAGACTTTTATGTTTGTTGTGCTCGGTCAGGCCCTGTGTTATGAAATACTATGTGCACTAGTAACTCTTCAGACTCTACAGTGAAACACATCATAGACTTGGCATTAAGCTAGTACCACTCGAAAAGCTCTAAAGAATGACACCCATTTCTATGAGAAAGAGTCCTGATTGTAGCTACCGAATGAAGGAACAAAACTCAGGCATCAAGATTTATTCATCTGATATTGAACAGAATATGAAGTTGAGGAGGGTAAAGTTTTACATTAATTTATTTGAAATATGGTATTGCAAGGCAGAGAATTTCATTTTGGACTTCAATTTCTCTTAGTTTTAACATTTTAAGACTTTAATTTGTAAGGGGATTTGAGCTTTATGATTTTAATTTTCCTTCATAAATTCATAATAGGGGGGAGATTATATTCAAATTTGGGTCATCTTTTTGTTACTGGCATTTTATTACAGTATCTATGTATTTTGTTCTTGAAGTATGTTGTCTTCAATTTTATTGTAGGGCTTAGATGGGCTATATTGGACTAAGTGAATGTACAATATTTGTGATGGGAAATAGAATAAGGAATGACAAGTTAGTATAGTAAAGACTTACAATTGATCAAATTAATGTGTTTTTACCTATTTGCATCCTTCACTGATCCCAGACAGATAACAAAAGTATAATGGTTGTGATTGGGTATCTGGCCTCATGAAGGTGGGAGCAGAACTGTCCTAAAGTACTGTCTATATTCTCCCCAAAGGTAAATAGGCAGAACCCCACTGGGCTATAGAGTTAATGTTGACACCCAGTTTGTTAAAAGAACAACAAAACCAAACAAGACTGTAGCATATTTGGATAATAATATTAGTGAAGACACATCTTCTCCTTCCTAAAGTTTCCCTCCTCTGAAGGGGCCTCAATAACTGAAACTCTTTGCTTTTCCTTATCTCAGGGGAGATGCCATGACTATCTGATGAGTAATTTTTGGAATAATATATTTTGACATAATTAGCTTGTCTGTTTTTCATTTTGGAAGTGAAATGCTCACAAAGAAAAGACATTCCATTTTGTTGAGAACGTGTCACAATTCTAATTTAGGCTGCTTCTACTTCTTTCCCCATCCCAAGTCCTGCTCTGTAAGGACTAGTCCCTGATACTGGAGTGCATTTGACAACATGGATAAGTCTATGAAAATCTGGGGTTCACTTATCAGGCTCTCTTGACTGTCAGGCTAACATAAAAGCTTGCATTTATCATTTACTGTCTATAAAGCTAATATTTTGGTCTATAACTCCTTATTCTTTGTCTTATTTATAAAACTTTTCAGAACCAAGATGGTGATAAAAGTATTATTAATTAATTCCCTTTAAAAACACAAATAAACTTTTATAATACAAGCCACTGTTAAGTTTAGGTCGATGAAAATAAACTATAATTCTACAATTTGCCCTCTATGTAAAGCCAGCAGAAAAGGCAACTTTAGCTACAGGCTGTTTCTTCCAAAACACATGGTAGCTGTGAGCAAAATTCACTGTCATTTAAATCAGTGTATCTCAGAATCTAGGGAATGATGTGATCAAAATTATTGCAGACACGGAAAAATATTAGTCCATATTTAAATAGATACAAATAATTCTGATTTTAGATACTAAGTTATACTGACTCTGACACTTTTTATTTACATTATACAAAGAAAGGTTACCACTTTCATGGAGGGAGAATTGGTTAGAACTATCAAAGTAGAATTTTTTATTAAATATGTTATCTGTTATTTCCTTATATAATTATTTAAGACATAATTTTTTGTTATTAAATTATGTTTTGGAATATCCAAAGGAGGAGCATAAAACATTATTTTTCTTTTTAAATGATGCAAAGTAGAATATGTGTTACAATAAAATCCCTCGAGGGTTTTGGAATGCAGACCAGTAATGAAAGCATGGAACCTAGTGTATGAGTTAGAAGGATAATATGTACCATAGAAGTAATAGGAGCACAATTGGGAAAATGAAAAATATAGAAGCCTTGTGTGCCTAAGGAAAGGCATTGACATTTTCAAGTGATATTTGATAATGCCATTTCTGTAAATATGTTTTAAGTACAGAAACCTTTTGCATGAAAAACCTGTGGAAACTTTTTCCTGGGAAGTCTGTAGAGACAACTAAGAAATATTTTTAAAAAAATAGTTCTGGTTCTCACTTTATGGAATGAATATCCAGATGCTCTAATGTATGCTGAGACAGAATATCACTTTTGTGTTCCAATAACTTCTACACTTTCCCATTTCTTTCTTATTCTCCAACAGGACTCAAGTTTTTATTTTATAACCGATGTGGATCTGACCGTGGTGCTGAAATATGTTTTAATAGGACTTCCACATTGTGGATTCAGTGTACATGGAATATAGCACATTTTGTAGTAGTAATCTTATATCTCCCTTTCCCTGTGTTTGATAAAGGATAAGAGAAGTAATAGAGATACCCAAGATTTAAAATCAAATAGGTCTGGCATTTACTACTTTTATAACTTGATCAAGTTATTTAAACTGAGTTCAGATTTTCATTGATAAAATGGTAGTCATATTGGATATATTTAATAGGATTGTTAAGAATTGTACATGGTACTATAAATGCATCTCACATAAAAAGTGTACCAATACATATTATATCTTTTTCTCTTTCTCCATAATCCTTTACGAAAAACTAATGTCTTATTCATTACCAACTTGTACAGTTCTAGATGACTTCATTTATATGATGCCAGTTGCTAAGCTAGTCATATAAACTTGATTTATCATGAATGGGACATTTTTGGACTGAACAATTTTAAAACTGTGTAAATGTATTGGTGTAATCCACGTGTGACTTTTCAATTTCCAGGGAGATTTCACATGATAGAGACCCTTTTGGAAACAGTTAATTTACCATTTTTGCCAAAACTATTGAGTGAGTAAATAATACCTAGTAACACTGTGGCAAAAATGCTGTGGAATCATGCCCCTTTTAACATTTGGTTGTGCATCAAGAGGCATTTAGTGCTACTACTCTCCTTTTATTTGAAAAGCTCTGTGACCTTAGACAAGTCATTAACCTCACTATGTTTCATTTGTAATAAATTGTGTCATTTTACTCTATGAAGATGGTTGGTTAAAAAATCTATATGCATTCATTAAGTTCAAGCATAGAACAAAATGTAGAAAACACAGGAAAAATTTAAGGTTAGCCTTATAATTTCTTATATCTCCAATCTTGTTTCACACATTCTGGATAGTGGTACTTAACGCCATCCACCTAAGAGCTTATGATCAAAATTCTTTTTTTGGAAAAAATTCTTTGAGCAAAAAGTGAACTGGAATCCGAATATAAAATTTTGGGGGTTTATTAACAAGTTCTTATGCTTTTGTCTTGAACTTGGAATCTTTTTCTAAGCATCGTATTCTCAAATTTCTGTTTTCATGTTGCTCAGAACTTCTCTTTGGATCTCCAAGTCTGCATTTCCTTTCCTCTGATCTTAGGTTTCAGAATGATGGTCACCCTACAATCATGCCTAAATGACTCCACAGACATAGTATATATCTGCCTGCCTTCCTGAACTGAATGTTGTTTTTCTGTAAGCAGTCCCACACAATGTAGAGAGCTTGCAAGCTAGCTCTGTTTCACCTAACTCTAAATTGCTGTCCAAATCCTAAAAAAGTGATAACTCTTTTCTTTAGTACCAAATAGGGTGGTTTATGATTGGAATTCACATGATGTGTGTGTGTGTGTGTGTGTGTGTGTGTATGTGTGTGTGGTAAAGACTTAGATAATGAAACTAAGAGCACATCCAATGTGATACTGAGTTGGGTCAAATTGCTTTGATCTTAGACGCCTAAACTAGAATTTAAAATGACCTTGACAAATTAGAAAAGTCCTCCAACAAAAACAGCATGAAACTCAATAGCGATGAGTACAGGGTGGTACATGGGGGAAAACAACTAAGGATGCATGCAATAGGCACAGGAGTGACTCTAAGCAATTATGAAAAAAACATGTATAAACTATAGGGAAGAAAAACTGGAAATTAATCAGCATTAAACTGTTAATTTTCAAGAGCTGATTTGACACTCAGATACACAGTATTATGAGCTATCATAGAAAAACAGAGAAGTAATCTTTTGGCTCTATAAAATCTGAAGATAATCCTCTTCTAAATTTTGCTAGTAGTGAGAACTTTATTACTACAATATGTTTATTTGTTGCCTAACTATTTATTGAGACCCTGCTGTGCAGAGTGTGAAGTGCTACAGATTATTACTTGATAGTTCATTCTAATTACCATAAGTAACAAAATTAAATTCTTGTCAAGGTAAATGTATTTTGTATAACATTCTTTAATTTCATTGTTTTCTGTAGTGGACATCTACTAGATTTTGTCTGTCTTGCATCTCCTCATTTTAGGAATTGTTTCTTCCCCATTTGATGGGATCGTTTACTTAGTTACACAGCCATACCTTCACTGCCACTGGCCAATCAGGCAGAGTGACTGACTGAAAGATGGGCATGTAATCAAAGACAAGTTGTTTCTAAGTCATTTCAGGACTCTTCTTGGGGTTATGAGGAAACAGCTAGTTTTATGTTTTCTGAAATCTCTCAATGCAGGTATCAGGTAAGCCTAGAAAGTTGTTAACCCTCTTGGTTTCTCTGGGTGGAGAGCCATCTTAAGCTTCAACTAATCTGAAGGAATTAAGAGTTCAGAGTTGGGTGAATTGAGACACTGTCCTAATGATATTACTTAAGGCCTTGAATCAAAGTGAACTAAAGTAACCTCAACCCTGGACTTTTAAGTCAAATAACTACCAGTATTTTTATTGTTTTGTTTTATTCTTAAGCTAATTTGCTTTGGATTTATGTCACTTGCAACCAAAAAGTTTAGACTAATACCTATTCATTCCTCGTTATCTTAAAAGAGCCGTAGTGTAGGATAATACTCTGGGGATCAAGGTTTTCCCCCCATCATTATAAAAGAATGGATGGTTTTACCATCAATGTTATGAGAAAGAGGCAGATCTATGGCAAAATAAACAAGATACATTAGGTAGAACTTTGGCATATCTGAGAGGTAAATCTTATTTCCTAACTAATTTAGCATCTGGGATTTAGACCTAAAGTTGTAGAAATATCATTTTGGTGGTGATGAATACCAATCTGATACTTATCAAATGAAAAGTATGATTGTTAATTTTATGTGTCAACTTGTCTGGGACACAGGGCACCTAGATATTTGGTTAAATATTACTTCTGTGTGTGTCTAGGAGGGTGATTATGGATGAGATTAACATTTTAGTCTACAGACTGAGCAAAGCAGATTACCCTCTGTGATAGTTAATTTTATATGTCAGCTTGATTGGCCATGGGGGGTCCAGATTATTCTACATATGCTTATGAAGGTGTTTCTGGATAAGATTATCATTTGAATCAAAAGACTGATAATGCAGATTGCTATCTCCAGTATGGGCAAGCACCATCCAATCCCTTGAGGGCCTGGATAGAACAAATAGCAGAGAAAGGGCCTTCCCATTCTGCCTGCATGCATGAGCTAAGACATTAGTCTTCTCCTGCCCTTGGACTGAGATTTACACCATCAGCTCCCCGGTTCCCAGGCCTTCAGACTTGAACTGGAATCACATCTCTGGTTTTCCTGGGTCTCCAGCTTGCAGACAGTGTATTTTGGGACTTTTGATCCTCCGTAATTGTATAAGCCAATTCCTTGTAATCTCTCTCTGACTCTTTCTCTCTCTCTCTCTCTCTCTCTATATATATATATACATATATATACATATATATATACATATATATATATATACATATATATATATATATAATTACACCATATAATATATATCTATATACAAGTTATTGGTTCCTGTTTTACTCCGGAACCCTAACAGAACTCTCCTCAATATAAGTAGGCCTCATCCAATCCATTGAAGGACTGAATAGACGTAAAGGCCAAATAAGAAAGAATTCTCTCTGCCTGACTGTGTTCAAGCTGAGGCATTGGCCTTCTCCTGCCTTAGGATTTAGAATTAGGTTAGTACTTACACCATTAGCTTTTCTGGTTCATAGGCCTTTGACCTTGGACTGGAACTCCGCCCTCAGCTCTCCTGGGTCTCCAGCTTGCTGACTGCAGATCTAGGGACTTCTTAGTTGCCATAACTGCATGACCTAATTCCTTATAACCAATTTCTTTCCTTCCTCCTTTCTTTCTTCCTCCTTCCCTCCTTCCTTCCTTCCTTCCTTCCTTCCTTCCTTCCTTCCTTCCTTCCTTCCCTCCCTCCCTCCCTCCCTCCCTCCCTCCCTCTCTTTCTTTCTTTCTTTCTTTCTTTCTTTCTTTCTCTCTTTCTTTCTTTCTTTCTTTCTTTCTTTCTTTCTTTCTTTCTTTCTAGATCCTAGACTAATACAGATTTGGTACCAAGGTCAGTGCTGTCCAGTGTGACAAAATGAGATAATGGAAATGTTCTCCATCTGCATTGTCTAATAGAGTAATCATAAGTCATATGTTACTATTGATGTCTTAAAATGTGATTAATATGACTAAAATGCAGTTTTAAATTTTATTTTATTTTAATTAATTTAAATTTAAATAGTCACGCATGGTTAGCATTTACCTTTTGGATGGCACAGCTCTGAGATGAAAAGCCATATTTTTATTTTTTATTTTTATTTTTTAAGCCATATTTTCAAAGCCATGCTATTCCTTTATATATAACTTTCCAGTTTCATTTCCTCTTCCCTCTTCTGTTCTTTCAGTTATTGTTTGTTTGCTACTTCAATATGCTTTTTTATTATTATTATTTTCTTTATTTTATTAAGTAACAAATTAGATGTTCCCCAAAGATGTAGATCAGCTTAGTTGTGTAAGCAGTAGAACTATAACGTAGATTAATTTACCCTGGATTCATCAGGAATCAAGTAACATCATAGAGTTCTTCAGAATTCTTTATTTCTGCTACTAAGTCACCAACACAGCTCCTTTTATTTGGACAATCTGGATCAAGAACTGGGTCAGTTGGTTTCCATATTATTAGACTGGCCTGACTCATTTCATAGAATATAGTTATGCCTATCTATTTATTCTAAACTGATTGCTGTTGAAAGAATCAGAAATAGTTAACAATAGTCAACACTAGGGGCGCCTGGGTGGCGCAGTCGTTAAGCGTCTGCCTTCGGCTCAGGGCGTGATCCCAGCATTCTGGGATCGAGCCCCACATCAGGCTCCTCCGCTAGGAGCCTGCTTCTTCCTCTCCCACTTCCCCTGCTTGTGTTCCCTCTCTCGCTGGCTGTCTCTCTGTGTCAAATTAATAAATAAAAATCTTTAAAAAAAAAAAAAAACAATAGTCAACATTGGTTAGGTATGGATAATGGAATCACTAAAGTACTTTCACTGGGTATGTATTTTATTTATTCCTACATAGTTTGTATTTTACCAACTTATATGTATTTATTTTTCTTTCTTTTTTTTTAACTGAAGTATAGTTGATATACACTGCTATACTGGTTTCAGGTGTACAACATATTGATTCAACAATTCTATACCTCACACAGTACTTATCACAAAAAGTGTAGTCATCATCTGTTATTACAACGTTACTACAATATTATTGAATATAGTCCCTATGCTGTATTTTTAATTCCAGAGACTTATTTATTTTATAACTGGAAGTTTGTATCTCTTAATCCCCTTCACCTATTGTTTCACTCATTCCGCACCCCCACCCGCTCTGGCAACCACCTGTTTGTTCTCTGTATTTAGGAGCAAACAAAAAAAAACAAAAACAAAAACAGACTCATATATATTTCTTTTGTAAATAAAAATCTCAGCGGGGGTTTTTTACAAGTACTGAATTTTTATTTTGAGTGGTTCTACTTAAGAATGCTTTTATTTATTTAATAAGAAAAAAATGATGCTTTATAAAATGACACAAAGAGGGAAGACAAGTGTATCTGTTTTTATGTAAGTTAAACCAGAAGGTAGTCACGTTTGGATGGATACACCAATTCCTTCAGCAAATATATATTGAGTGATTATTTTGTTTTAGCCCTTTTCTAATAGCTGAAAATCCAGTCAACAGCCAAAGTCCCTTCATTCTTACAGCTTACATTCTAGTTGGGGAGAAAACCAATACACAAGTAAACAAAGGAATTAAATAATATAAGTTCAGGTTTATAAAGGGCAAAAGAGAAATAAAATGAGGTAGACAGGTAAAGAGAGACTAGATGGGTTGGGGATGGAGGGGTAAAGGATAATCAGTAAATGACTCTCTGAGAATATCACATTTGAGCAGACTTGTTCATAAAATAAAGCAATGACTTATGTGATGATCTCCAATAAGAGTGTTCTATGTAGAAAAAACTCTACATACAAAAAGTGTGTGGCAGGTATGAAATCGAACTGAATTAATGTAGTCATTTTCTTGAGAGGGTGTTTGTTTTATTTTTATTTATTTATTTATTTAATTTTTTTTTTAATATAGCCTATCTTCCATATCACTGTCCAAGAGTTAAGAGTTATCTCCATGATATTTTCATTTACCTTCGGTCATTTGTAAAATTATTTTACACGTTAGCGGCTATTAAACTCTGAGATCATAGGACCTTCTATAAGGTAAAGTGAACATTTTCTTGTTTTAGGGTAAATGGAGGGAAAGGAATTATCTCTCCTGATGATTTTAAGAAAGTGTGTGATGGCCACATATCTTAGATCATTTAGATTCAATCATTGTAGAGATAAAAGTTATACTATATAACATCACCAGGTCATTCTTACTCTATATATTGTGATTTCATAATTTTAAAATGAGAGAATGTATAAATGTTGGTCATACTACCATTTACTTTATTCATATTAAAATACAGGGACAGCTCATCTCATTGTAAATTCTTGAATATCTGTGAATTTCTTTTCAACAATTTTATATACTATTATTAATATAAGGTGAAATTCTAGCAATAAGGCTTTGGGGCGGGATGGGGTGAAATAATAGGTCATAATTCTGAAGAAACACATTGAATGTTTTGTAAACAGCAAAATGCCAAGTTAAAATGCATTTAAAGGCAGTTAATATTGCTTATATACTATTATGTATATCTTATATATAGATACTATTATATACTGTATATTATGCTATATGTACAGAAAGATTCTTAACATCTCTGCAACACAAGCAGCTGACCTCATATTTAAAATGCTAGCGAGCATGGAGAATGACAATCAATGCTTCCAGTACTCAATAAGCTAATTTTCTTCCACAATGGTCTACATTTTCACCAGGCCATGAAATTTCTTTTTCTAGGTCAATTTACTGCAAGAGTCAATTTGCTATGAGAGTCAATTTAGCATGGATTTTTAGATTTTTAGTCCTGGGGATCAATAATGACTATGTATTTAAAGTGTTTAGGTATTCCACTAAAATTTAGTATTTTAAAAAAGAAATATAAATATCCTACCTAAGCATGTGAAATCCTAGAAAATATATCCATAGTGGTAAAAAGTGACACAGTAATTTTCCCATTCTGATTTCAAAAAATTTTGCCACAACTAAAACTTTTTTTTAACTTGTTATCTTTTCAGCTTTATTGAGGTATGGTTGACAAATAAAATTGTAAGATATTTAAAGTGCACATTGTGATAATTTGATATACATATACATCGTGAAAGGATTTCCCTCATCTAGTTAATTATCAAATCCATCACCTTAAAACTGTCAGCAAATTACTTTGCTCCTAGTAGAATAGAAAAGGCATAAATATCGATCATTATAAATCCCAATTCTTTCAATCTGTTGTAGGAACAGTCATAAAGTACAAACTAAGTGCAGCCTCCTCTGTGAAATACATCTTAAAAGAACTCTAATATCTATGGTACTAATGTGGGAGTAGAGGCTGTCATCCCATTCTGTGACAGTACAAGCAAAGAGGACATCATGTCCAAGGCAAAGAAAAAGTATATACTATCTTTGCATAAATTTTAAAGAGTATTAAATAAATAGCTTGCATTTAAAGCATTAATTTCTCTCCATTTTAAAATTCATTTCAGGAGGGGAGGTGGAGGGAATGGGTTAAGTGGGTGATGGGGATTAAGGAGGGCACTTGTGATGAGCATTGGGTGTTGTGTGTAAGTGATGAATCACTAAATTTTACACCTGAAACTAATATTACACTGTATGTTAACTAACTGGAATTTAATAAAAACTTGAAAAAGAAAAAATAAAATAAAATTCATTTCAAAATATTAAATTAAATATTAAAAAATATTTTGCCACAAAGTGAAGGATAATACAATGCATAATGATAAAGAAAATAAAAAAAAATCTCCCAAATAGGTTTAATATTTTAGACTATTGCATATAGGGATGCATGGATAGATGCCATCTTTTGGCAATTTATGAAATTAATTCGTCTGATGATTCATAAGAGGTCAGTTAATTTGCACATTTGCTGAGACATTGATAATATATGTAGATAATAATAGACTTAAAACTATGAAATGAAGATATTTAAAGATATTTAATTGCATTCTAAGAAATCTTTTAGGTTTTAGAAATGCCTTTATTCATGCAATGACAACTCTATAACATTTTGACCATTGTCACACGTTAAAATATTGAAAGAACTTACAACCATTAAGCATTTGATATTTTTAAGTTCATTATTAATAGCATCTAAAAATAGACTATTTAGAAGATAGAGTGTTATATATCCCTCGTACTTGAAGATGACATTATTTATCCAAATGGTGAAAGCTCACATTGTAAGTACCCAGTCCCCACCCCTCCCCCACCCCCTACACACTGACCCCAGGACTGGAATAAGTGCAAACTCTCTTCCAGTCCCCTGACTAGGTTTACGGGCTAAAGAGAACTCTTAATCACATGAAAGTCTATGACTCTCATCACAATCAAACTTGTAACCATCTTAAAACTACCTCATTAATCATTTTTTACCCCATAGTTTACAAGAAGAGTTACTTCTGTGTTGTGATGACAAGGAGGCTGCTGGGATTCCTGAAAATAGTAATTTAACAAAAATCCTCTGGGTCTTTTAGAGTTTTCTCCGTTTCATAAAACACCCACTGGAATTCTCCCTGGGGTTGAGTCTGTGGTAAAACTGTGTTAAAGACAGTATGCTTTGCATACTTTGTGTACCTATAAATCACCCTGGAATCTTGTTACAATGAAGAACCTTACTCTGTAGGTATGGGGTAGGGCCTGAGATTCTGCAGTTCTAGCAAGTTCCCAGGTGTTGGTAGTGATGCTGATCTGAGGATCACCTACTATATATAAAACCTATAGACTATTTCAGTGTAGAAATCCTAAATTCTGAGATAGTTATCAACAAGGACAAAAATTTGTTTCTGAGTATTAATAACAAGTGCTGAGATACTCATGTTTGGTTGGGGCATTTTCTTGAATACAATAATTTGGAATATTGAATTTTTGCTTGTTTGTTAATTTATCTCAGTAAGACTTTAGAAGTCATCAAATGCAGCTCCCTCATATTATGTTTGAGGAAATGGAGGGTCAAGGAAATGGAATATATGCCCAAGGTGGTACAGTTAGCAGCAAGACATGAACTAGAACATAGAACTCTGACTACCATTTCTTTTTTTTTTTTTTTAAGATTTTATTTATTTGACAGAGAGAGACAGCCAGCGAGAGAGGGATCACAAGCAGGGGGAGTGGGAGAGGAAGAAGCAGGCTCCTAGCAGAGGAGCCTGATATGGGGCTCGATCCCAGAACGCTGGGATCATGCCCTGAGCTGAAGGCAGACGCTTAACGACTGCACCACCCAGGCGCCCCTCTGACTACCATTTCGATAAAGACAGCGTAACTTTTTTGGCATTCCCATTTTTTATATTCTCCTGACACAAAACCTAAGCATGAGTCAATAATTATTAGAATTTCACCTTTTGATGCTCACAATAGTTTAAATGATAGCAATATCCTTGGACTTAGTGACTTTCCTAACAGCCAAAACTCACAGTAGGCAACAATAATAAGAGTATTCACACAACCTCTTTCTTCTAGACTCCACTTGCAGTTTTATTATGGACATTTTGCTTCTTAATTTTGAGAACCTGGGGAGAAAGGTGGACAGAGAAATGAATGGGTCATTAGTTAAAAGGCAAGGGTTGAATTTGTAAAAGGTTGTGGCAAAGTAAGCAACAAATGGGAAAGAGCGAAGGGCATCAATATTGATCGTGCCTCTCATCTTTCCCTCTGTCTTCTTGCTTGCAGGTTTCTATTATGCAGTCTCTCAAACAAAGCAGACTTTATTTATGGTGTGACTGATTTAACACTACTGAACTAGTCCATCATCTGCTAATTTAGTCCAATTAAAAACTGGTCATAGGGAAAAGCCTGGGAATTAAGCTCATTTGGAAACACAACTTCTGATTTATTTATGTCCCACTCATTTATATCTCCTCTTCTAAAGGGTACTTTTCAGGTGCTGATTTATAGAAGGGGTTCTTTCCAGATTCCTAAGTTCCTTTGCATGGTCACTTTTGGTTGAGCCCCTGAATAAAGTGCATTTATGTTTTTCCCCCCCTTCCTTAAGGCTATTATTAAATCAGTTATAGAGGATCGCCTAAGATTTCCTGCTATCCTGAATTGGAAAAATCCCACTAAACAGATAGAGCCACCATTTATAAAGCACTTACACATTGCATGGCCCTGTACTGACATGTTTACATTCTCACTAATCCTTAAAACTCTGAAAGGTAAGTACTATTACTATCCATGTTTTGCAGTTGAGGAGGCCTCAAATTTAAACAGTCATTAAAATCAAACATTATGCAGCAAGAATTGATAGCTGTGGGATTCGAAACTGACCAGTAGTGTCGCCCACTAGGCTCTAATGAGATTTATACCTAGACTAAGTCAAAATTCTGAAAAATAACAACAATTTCGTCTCCTCCACCCTTAACTTTTCCTTCTCTGCCACACAAGTTCTTGTGGGCAGGTAGGTGTGCCGCTCCCTATACTTAGCCTCTCCTACGCCCTCTGCAATCTTTCTCTTTTGCTGCTGGGAGCGTTAGAGAATGCTACTGCAGCTGGTGAGTGGGCAGGTGCAGCCACCATCTGCTCTAGGAGTCCAAATGCGCACAAGAACTTCGCACCCAGGACCTGGCCCAGTCACCACAGATTCCAGAATCTGCTGGGGACATGGTTAACCCCGCCCCCTCGCGGTGGCGATTGGCTGAACCATTCCTGAGTGCTAGACGCGGATTAATAAAGACGGGTGTCTCCTCTGTTAAGTTAGGGCGAGACGTCTCTAAGGAGGTAAGACCCGCGGGAGAGGGGGGATGTGAATGGGGGCTTCAGTTCTTCCTGCCCGAAGGGTCCTTGAGAAGCCTGTTTGTTTTTCCCGGCGTTTGTCTCCACCCATCCCTTCCTCTCATTGGCCAGGCCTGGTAGGCGGGTGTGTTTCCATTGGCCAGGGGGCGGTGTCTGTCCCTGGCCAGGGTGGGGGCGGGGCCTCCGCCGCGCTGAGCTTGCCCTTGTGTCTGGTGCTCTGTAGAGCTGCCGCCACCGCCGCCGCTGCTGCCGCCGCCGCCGCCGCCGCCGCCGCTGCCGCCGCCGCCGGTGCCTCTGCTGCTGCTGCTGCAGCCCGAGCATCCGGGAGCCGCCGCCGTCGCCGCTGCCGCTGCCGCCACAACCGCTGCTTCTACCGCTGCCACCTCCCCTCCCAGGACCCCGAGACACCCTGAGAGCGAGCGGCGGCTGCTGCTTGCCTGCTCCCCCTTTGCCCCCGCCCCTCCCTTCCGTGACCTACCCACTCCTTGCAGCCCTCGCCCGCACCTTCTCCAACACCCCGGCATCCCTGCACCACCTGCTCGGGCAGCCCCGGCGGGCTCTGGGACTTGCTGTGCGCGCCGAGAGGAAGGCAAGCTCCGAACCCGCGTCTGGCTGACGGGCTGTCGCGGCTGCACCACCAGCAGGAGGAGGAGAAGAAACTATTTCGCCCACCGAAACCCCTTTCTGCGGGTGCTTCGCAGCTGCCGCTTCTGCTGCCTCCAATCCAGGTTCGAGGTTCGAACACCGCAGCGGCGGAGACCGTGGGTCCAGCAGGAGCCGGGAGGACACCGGCGGAGCCCTGCACTCTGGTGTCCCACTCACCAGCATCTCTTTGCCCCCTCGTTCCTTCCCTAACCCATTAGAGAAGGGACCATGATTTGGAAACGCAGCGCCGTTCTCCGCTTCTACAGTGTCTGCGGGCTCCTGCTACAAGGTAATCCCCGCCCCGCCGCGGGGAGCATCAACTTCACGCCCATTCCCCATCATCCCCACTCCACCCCATATTTCCACTCTTCCCTCTCAGTCCCCCAGTCCCCGGCGATTTCCACCCCCTCCCCCTATTCCCCGGTGCGGCAGGGGCAGTGGCAGTTTGCTCCAGCCCCTAGAATTTCTAGCGCTGGCTCAGCCTTGCTCTCCCAGCAGTCAGCCCCTTACGCGGCACCTTTCGCCTTTTCATTCACCTGAGCTTCCTACATCTCTCACTCTCAGTCCCCGCCAGCCACCCCCCCCCCAACCTCCCACGCCTTTTGGCTGGCAACTTGTGCCTTCTCTGAACATTATACCCTCCCACCAACCCCCACCAGCCACCTCCCACATCACGCTCCTGACCGACCCTCTCCATCCTTGTCATCTGTCTAACCTCCCCCTTTTCGGGTCGCCTTTCTCTTTCCTCTTCTTCCCACCATCATCATATCCGTGTATCTTTAAAAAGTGAGTGAGAGCCTGGGAGCGAGCTACCGAGACGGCGAGAACAGCAGCAGCGGCAGCACCGTGTGCATTGCAATAACATCCCCGGGGGGGG